>NC_081533.1:2056410-2073910 GCF_030273125.1 Centropristis striata | reverse complement strand
AAAGTCCTCACATTGTCGGTTAAAGCCTTGGTCCCCACTACGCCGGACAAAACAGAATAAAAACACACATACTTTTACTATCTTTGCGAGGACACTTCATTAACACAATGCATCTGTAGCCACGAACAACACATGGACATCCTCACACAAACACACACACACACACACACACACACACACACACACAGAAAGATGCATACAACACACACACACACACACACATACACACACACACACACAAACAAACTTACACACACACACAGACACACACACACACACATATACACACACAAACTTACACACACACACACACACAGAGTCATACACACACACACACAGACACACACTCACACACATACATGCATTCACACACACACACACACACACACAAGTATTCACATCCTTTACTGCAGTAAAAGTACTAATACACACCGTGAAGTAAAACTACACTACAAGTAAAAGTCCTGCATTCAAAACTTACTGAAGTAAAAGTACATACATGAAGTGGACCAAACTGAAGAAAAGATTTGCCGAGGTTCCGTGGGCTGGAAATATACTCACAGTTTTATTGATGTGGGTGTGATGTTGTTATTGTGGACTTTATTCACTATCTAGTATCTAGTCAGTATCGATCTATTATTCAGTATCTGAAGTGTTCTTTGGTCCAGATGTCAAGAAAACATCAGTCAGCAGATTCTCTCCCAGTCCTGTTACATCTGTTGCTCTGTGTTCAGTGTTGATCCAGTGAGTCAAAATGAAAAAAATCTTTTGTGTTTACTGTTTTCTTTGTGTTTTTTGTAATTTTTTAAAAGTTTTTGTGTGTTTAGAGTGGGTTTTTTGTAATTTTGTTGTGTTTTTGTGTGTTTAGAGTGTGATTTTGTAATTTTGTTTAATGTGGTTTTTTTGGGGGGGGTTTGTGTGTTGTTAGTATTTGTTTTGCATTTTTCATGCAATTTTTTTTCATGCATTTTCATTTTAAATAATTTTTTAAATGTTTTTGGCGTGTTTTTGTGTGTTTTGAGTATGTTTTTTGTAATTTTGCGTGTGTTTTTTTGTGTGTTTTCTGTAATGTGTGTGTTTTTGTATTTTTTGTGTTTTTATGTGTTTTTTGTGTGTTTTTTATATTTTTGTGTTTTTTTGTGTGTTGTTAGTATTTGTTTTGTATTTTTTTAATGGATTTTTATGTGTTTTTTGTATTTTTTTTGGTGTGTTTTTATGTGTGTTTTTTGTGTGTATTTTTGCCTGTTTTTTGTGTTCGAAATCTTGATCCAGTGAGTCAAAATGAAAATAATACTCAGGTCGTATAGGTGAGGTTGTGCTGAAAACAATGATACCAACAGTCATGGTAAATATTTTTAAGTGTTTTATACAAGCAGAATGAAAAGGAGTCAAAAACCGACAATAGAGCCCCAAACTCCAAAGGGTTAGAGGCATTTAAATGTTCTCATTTGTTCATGTGAATACATAAGGTTTCCTTATGAAAGGATGAAAAGAAGGAGTGGTTATTCTCCTGAGCTGCAGTATATTTTTCCTTCCATCCGTCCACACGTTGCCCTCTGGAACACCTCGACCCGCCTGTCCTCTGCCTTCAGCCATCCATTTTTCTCCCCTTAACTATTCCAGTAATGTGGAAGTATTTATATGCTCTTCTGTCTCCCAGTGTGTGTGTGTGTGTGTGTGTGTGTGTGTGCCTATGATATTATTATGGTTGGCAGCAGCAGCTCTCAGCCTGGCATGTAAGTGAGACTGTGCACACCGAGAGACGACGGGGGGAAAAAGAGACAAGAAGCGAATGAATGCGGCTGTAAAGATGGGTAGAGAGGGCAAGAGAAGACTCTAATGCAGGGGTCACAAACTCAAATTACCTGGGGGCCACTGGAGGCAGTAGCAAAATGACCAAAAAAGACACAAAATTAGTAAAAAAAAGATACAAAATGACTGAAAAAAATTAAATTACTTAAAAAAGACACAAAATGACCAAATAAAGACACAAAATTACTAAAGAAAGACAAAAAATGACCAAAAAAAGACACAAAATGACCAAAAAAGACACAAAATTATGGTACAAAAAAAAAAAGACACAAAATGACATAAAAAAACCTAAATTACTTAATGAAGAAACACAATGACCAAAAAAAATCTAGAATGGCCCATTATATTAATTTACAGATTTAAACTTTTTTATGGTTGTTATTTGTAATAAATTTCAGGAAAATAAATCTATTTCTTTTACAGTGATCAATGGGTCATCCAAAGAGCCTCCTCCTCCTCCTCCTCCTGCTCCTCCTCCTCCTCCATATAACAATAAGCAATAAATAATCAAATAAGTGCACAAATCTAAAATGATGCTATAAATAAAACAATAAAATCAAACAGATAAAGATAGTAAAATAATGTTGTTAAACGTAGTAAAATAAATAAAAGACACAGAGGACCACAAAACAAAAAAAGTTCAAAAGCCAGAGAATAAAAATAGGGAAACAAGGAGAGGAAATGAGGAAGGGAAAGAGAAACAAGGAGACAAGAAAAAACAATAAGAGGAGAGGAAACAGGGAAAGGAGAGGAACTAATTACTTTTTGTCGAGAACACAAAGGTGTGCCCCAGGGCTCGATCCTGGGTCCTCTTTTCTTCTCTTTTGTCTCTTTTTATGCTGCTTTCTTGGCCAGGTCTCTCTTGGAAAAGTCCAGCAATTTGCAGACTGGACGCTAAGGGGTTAACATCGCCTCCGGCTCTGCAGCTGGGAGAGACTGCTGCAGGAGGACTGTGCCACTTCGACTCGTTCTTACTCTTCTTAAGGAGCCGCGGGGGCCCCGCGGCTCGTTAAGAAGAGTAAGAACGAGTCTCCAAAAGTCTCCAATAACACCAGAAAAAGTCTCTGGATTTGTCTCCAGTCACTTTTTGGAAAAATAGTCTCTAAGGGGGTCTGAAAAGTCACAAAATATAGCACAAAGTTGCTAAGTTGGCAACACTGCTTCACCGGCTTTTACAAATGACGCGTGTTGTTGTGGCGTTGAGTACTACGTCACATCCTGCTTAGTGTTCTATCCAATCAGTAACAAGGATTTTTTCAGGATTTTTTCTTACCTTGGATTAAAAAGCGTTTGCTAAATTAAACTGTAACAGTGTTGTTGGGATGCTGAGGCAGGAAGTGTTGCAAAGTGTGCAAAGAAATGGCAACCCAGTGTGATTTCCATCCTACTTGAACTGTGAACGGGATAATTATCAAGTTTAAACAGTAACAAGCTCTCCTCCAAACTGCTGTCAAACTATCGCTGCATGCTGCAGAATTAAAACGTCACTTCATTGGAACCAAAAGCCCAAAAATATCAGAAACCGCTCCAAGAGCTTGCAGAGATAAAAGTCCACATATTTTTGTCCATCCTCATTAATTTTGCCGCTTCGTATTGTGACAGCGAGCAGGTTAAATCTGAGCCTTTCTCTGCTTTTTTTCTTCCTTCTGTCTTCGCTCCAAGTCTCTGTCTTGCGTCTTCATCGACTGACCTCTTCACCGCGCCTCCCGTCCAAACGTCTCTCATCGTTTTCTCTCTAATTTTCTCTCCTCCAACTCTCTGTCTTGGCCTTTCGTCTCTTAATCTCTTTTTTTTTGTATCCCGGGGTTTGCTAAGTCTCTCGCTCATGTTTGACTTCGGAGCTCGGGCTGCCAGTTCGAGGTGTTGAAGACATCCTGGAACGCCGTCCAACGTTGAACCCTGAGTCGCGGCTCTAACGTGCGTTTGCATGTGTCTGTTTTTTTGCGTGTTGCACCATGAGTCCATGTGTTGGTTTGTGTGTTCTGCAGCCGGGGCGATCAGCTTTGAGCCAGAGGTTTTAGAGAGACAAGGAGGGCGGGAATTATGGGAAATGAAACCAAGTTGAACATGAAGAACTTCTGCACAAATAAAAAGCAGACAAAAGCTCCTAAACGTGCTTGAGAGGCTCACAGGGGACCAAAAAAAAGTCTAATTTTTCATTTATTTTTATTCTATGATAAGTAATTATCCATTCTTTTTACTCTCTCTCTCTCTCTCTCTGCTGTTGTCTATGTCTCTCGCCCCACTACAGTCTGTTGAATGATAATAACTGGCAGGAAACAGAATTCAGCGAATATAGCCAACATTTCTCTAAAGAGCCAGTTATTGCTTTAATTATCCGTCAATGGATTCAGCATCTGTCTGCACTAAAGACATGGCTCGCTGTGCTGGAACACTCCACACACACACACACACACACACACACACACACACACAGGTTTCCTACAAGTTCACTGTCCCTTAATGCCTGAGCATGCGAGTATTTAAGATTTCTGACCTTAGTGTATGATCCTCCAATAACATATTTCATTCTTGATGGTGAACACATGCACACGCTCCGACTCTCTGATTCACACACACACACACACACACACACACACACACACACACACACACACACACGTCCAGACTCAGTGTTTCAGTCATAAACAGATCATAAAGGCCTGTCTTTGCTAATGACTCGGCTAAAGAGAGAAGCAGATCTTCTCTGAGTGGCTCTTTACGGCCTGGCGTTCTCCCTCCCTCTGATTTTTTTTTTTGGTGGAAATGCTTGCTGAGCGTTCCCGAAGTAGCTGGAGAGCTTGGCGGGTTTTCATCGCCACGGTACTATTTATTAGTGTATTTAAGCCTTTAAACTCACAGGTTCAATATGTACACACATGGGGAGTTTTTTTGAACTGCATCTGTTTTGAAGTGTGAGTTAAAAAGGAACACGAGGTGGTAAACAGACGAGGAATTTGCCTTGTTCAAGACACCAAACCTGCCAGATCTTTCATTATTTGGTGGGTGGTAACTGTGTTTGAAGGTTGTCTAAGGGAGCTTTCACAACCCAAAGTTTAGTCCGTTTTAATACAACTGTGGTGCACCAAAACAACCGGTCCCAGACCACTGCAGAAAAGGTCTTGGTCCGTTTCCAAGCGGACCCTAACGCGGTTCGACTCCACTGTGAACGTAATCCGACCAGAATCTGAACCAATTAAAAGAAATAAACCAAAACACAGTGGATTGTGACTGTTGTGGGTCCAGGAGGAGCTGGACGTTGTGGCTGGGGAGAGGGACGTCTGGAATGCTCTGCTTAACCTGCTGCCCCCGCGACCCGGCCCCGGATAAGTGGACATGGATGGATGGATGGATGGATGGATGGATGAATCATTCAGTTTCACTCTGTAGGCTACCACTGAGCTAAAGGTAATTAGTTATTGCAGAATTATCAACTCATCGCTCAAAATAACTTAATATTCACCTTAGTGGTAGAAGCAGATGGTGGTAGAAGCATCAAGGCTCTCCTTCTGATTCTACAGCTGTCGTCTGTGGAAATAATGTTTCAACACATTATTGACGAGCTGTGCTCACAATTTCTCCAAAGACGCTGCTAAAATGTTCCCAACAGCGTCTCTCCAGGCCCCGATGCACCAGGCTGACTGCTGGATGTTTTTGGCCAGCACCGTGGCACCATTTGGAATCATTCTCACCGGCTTTTTGGTTGATTGAATCTGTGGCAGAGATGTTCCTTTTGGGAGGGAAATTACTCTGATTGGCTTTAGCTTTAGTGTACGAGCAGAGAAACAAAAGCAAGGAACTCAAGAAAAACGATAAAATCAAGAGGGCAAGTCACATAAATCTGCCAATTTTTCATCTTCATCTCATCTGATTAATCCAATACACAAATATTTTCACAACGACACGGCCATCTGGAAGTCAACAACTACAGGAGGACTGATCACCATGGTTCAGGAGAGTGTTTCTGGTAGAAAAAGCTGCTTTTTTACATGCATGTGTCATAACTGCGGTTTGTATCTGCAGTCTGAGGTCTTCCGGTTTCCCTTCTTGGTGCAGAAACTACAAGCTGGTTGGCCGTTTCTTCAGCACCGTGGCACCATTTGGAATCATTCTCATCGGCTTTTTGGTTGATTGAATCTGTGGCAGAGATGTTCCTTTTGGGAGGGAAATTACTCTGATTGGCTTTAGCTTTAGTGTACGAGCAGAGAAACAAAAGCAAGGAACGCAAGAAAAACGATAAAATCAAGAGGGCAAGTAACATAAATCTACCAATTTTTCATCTTCATCTCATCTGATTAATCCAATACACAAATATTTTCACAACGACACGGCCATCTGGAAGTCAACAACTACACAACATCTGATCACCGTGGTTCAGGAGAGTAGTTCTGGTAGACAAAAGCTGCTTTTTTTATATGCGTGTGTCATAACTGCGGTTAGGGTTTGGGTTATCTGCAGTCTGAGGACTTCCTGTTTCCCTTCTTGGTGCAGAAAGTTCATGCTGGTTGGCCGTTTCTTCAGCGGTGTGTTCAAGTGCAACTTTTTGGACCAGAAGACCAACGGTTGGCCTTCGTCTCCGCTGGTTCTTTGATGTTGGTTTGGCCTCTCTGGGCTTCAACCAATCAACTGGATCTTTATTGTTAATGTGGCAAAATCCAACTTGGCAACTCTTCCACTTGGATAACGAACGACGTTGGCAACATGATATAATCTGTCTTCTTGAAGTAATTATTACTTCAACTCACAGCTCATCCACTCACTTATGTCATTAACTAAAGTCTGGCATTTATATATATCATTGTTTTGCATCCTGTTTTTTTTTCTCCTCCTGGCACAAACGTTACTGTGAGTTTAGGTTTTAGTTTAGAAGCCAAAAAAGAAAAGTGTTGCTGATATTGTAAGACGTTTTAAACGTTTAAATACTTGTTGTGCTGCTTCTTATCACCATCCCTTTCTACATGTAAGTAATCTTTAAAAAGACTACTATAAAGAGTATTAAAAATAAATTATTTTTTTTACCTACAACCATTGGGAATAGGATCTCATAGAGTTAGGGTGAACTGGTTATAAAGGAAGCAGCAGAAACTGAGACTAATACGACTGCAATTCAGAAAAAGCAACTCATGGGGCTCTATTTAATAATTCTATAGCACACGGTCTAAAGCACATGGTGCAAATACATTTAAGGCTTTCCACTAACTCCAAGTTAAACTGTGCATAATGTGGCTACAGAGTAAATGTTATTTATGATAGAAGTGGATGTGACCCTCTTATATGTTAGATTTGACACCTTTGTTCACTTTTGCAACATTTAAAATTATTTATTGAGCATGATAGTGTTTTGAAAGTTAAAAAAGACACAAAATGACTAAAAAAGACACAAAATTACCAAAAAAAGACACAAAATAACCAAAAAGACACAACAAAAGACACAAAATGACGAAAAAAGTCTCAAGATCACATTTATGTTGGTTTTTCTTTGTTTCTTTTTGGTTCTAAATGTTGATCCAGTAATTCAGAATAAAAATAATGACCAGGTCATATAGGTGAGGTTGTGCTGAAAACAATGATAGCAACACGTCATGGTAAAGATGTTTAAGTGGTTTATATTCAGGCAGAATGAAATGGAGCCCAAAACCGACAAAAGAGCCCCAAACTCCAAAGGGTTAAAATCATTCTTTTATTTTATGGACCTCAAAAAATTGACAACCCCTAAAATGATGAAATTCCAGCAACAACAGACAAACAAACAAGGAGCAACATGGGCAGAAAAACAAGTCAGACGAGAGGAGAAGACGTCTCGGTCCCACGGTGTTTGAGTGACAAGTGATTTCTGGGAAATCGGACTTAGAGCCACCACACTAAAGAGCTCTTAACAAAGACAGAGATAGATGTAAGAAAGTCTGGGAGATGATAGTAATTATCACATTAAATCATTAGAGCTGCCCTGCTCTGGTATGCCTGCAGCCACTACAGCCTGTCTTCATGTCAGGACACAGTGAGCCAGTCTAATGATAATCCCAAACACATGTCCTTCTCAAGCTTTTGGCAATAAATAAATATAAGTGAGTATCATTTCTGGAGACATTGTTTTCTCGGCTCTTTTGTGTGTGATAGTGAAGAAAGGAAGCAGAGCGGAGCTGCTGCCAGCGTTACATAAGAGCAGCCAGAGGCGCTTTACTGCTTCCTTCATTTCATTCATCAAGAACAAGAAGAAATATTAGAGCAGGGGGCTCAAACTGGCGGCCTGTGGGCCAATTGCAGCCCTCGTGACGATATTTTGTGGCCCCCACCTTGATATGAAAGTTTAATGTGAGTTTTATATGAATGGCACTTTACTGTGTTGTGTGTGGAAGGTCCCTTTAATTACTTTTTTGGGTAGTTTAGTGTCTTTTTATGGTATTTTTGTGTCTTTTTTAGTAATTTTGTGTATTTTTTTGCTTATTTTGTGTGTTTTTAAAAAAAATAATTTTGTGTCTTCTTTTGTAATTCTATGTCTTTTTTTGGTCATTTTGTTTCTTTTTGGCGTAATTTTGTGTCTCTTTACAAAAATTTAATATTTTCTGTCTTTTTTTGGTCATTTTCTGTCTTTTTAAAAAAAAATCTTTTAAAAAAATTGTGTCTTTTTTGAATAATTCTGTGTCTTTTTTAAATAATTTTGTGTCTTTTTAAAAAAAACATTGTCTTTTTTGGTAATTTGTGTCTTTTTTGGTAATTTTGTGTTTTTTTTCTGGTCATTTTGTTTCTTCTTTAAGTAATTTAAGTAGGTTTTTTTTGTCATTTTGTGTCTTTTTTGCTAATTATGTGTCCTTTTTGGTAATTTAGTGTATTTTTAAAATAATTTTGTGTCTTTTTTAAGACTTTTTAAGATTTTTTTAAGTAATTTAGTTTTCTTTCTGTCATTTTGTGTCTTTTTTGGTCATTTTGTTTCTTTTTGTCATTTTGTGTCTTTTTTGGTCATTTTGTTTCTTTTTGGGGTCATTTTGTGTCTTTTTTTAAAATTATTTTGTGACTATTTGTGGTCATTTTGTGTCTCTTTTTCTAAATAATTTTGTGTCTTTTTTAAAAATGTTGTGTGTTTTTTGAATAATTTTGTGTCTTATTTGGTAATTGTGTGTCTTTTTAAGTAATTTAGTGTTTTTTCAGTCATTTTGTGTCTTTTTTGGTCATTTAGTGTCTTTTTGTAGTAATTTTATGTCTTTTTTTGTTAATTTTGTCTCTTTTTTTGGTTAATGTGATACTGCCTCTCGACCCCTGCCTTAAAAGCACCGTTAAGATAAATAAGGACTCCTTCTCCTGCTCCTCGTCCAGCGAGACCACCGTGGAGTCGTCCTGCGGTCTGAACGGGTTCAGAACTGGTTCAGAACTGGAGGCCTGGACCCTCCACGCCGCTCCAGACCCAACGGAGCCCGACAGGACGGGCTTTTCAAACAGAACTCTACCGAAGGTGTTTGGTTTGGTCGCTCCGGTCTGGCAGCAGGAGCTCTGCAGCCAACAGGAGCCAACAGGAGCCAAGAGGAGCCAACAGGAGCCAAGACTCACCGAGGAGGAGATCTGTCAGCGGCTGGCAGCAGCCAATGGGAGCTCGGCTAGAGGCGGGAAAAAAAGAGTGATGTGGAGGAGGAGTGCTTCAGACATCCATGACTCCACTTGGAAAAGTTAAAGACAAATTCATAGAAAATGAGAAGAAAGTTTCAACTGCAAACACTTCATCAAATCATCAAAGTGAGCTGTCGATCCTCAAGGACGATGTCACAGCGAGGCCAAAAGTATGTGGACGCCCCGTACCATTAAAAAAACCATGGTTATTAATCTGTAGACTCCTCTCGTTTGGTTTCACTCTCCTCTACAGATGTTGACATCTGGCTGCAAGGAGGAGCTCCATTAAACCAGCAGAGCGTTGAGGATGTTGGTGATTGATTCTGGCCTGCAGTCTGTGTTCTGGTTCACCCCAAAGGTTCTGGTACTGGTTGGGGTTGAAGTCGGGACCAAACTTTACCCAGAAAACCATTTCTTTACCGAGGATGTAGCCTGGTTCCATTTATTTACCCAGGATGTAGCCTGGTTCCATTTATTTACCCAGCATGTAGCCTGGTTCCGTTTCTTTACCCAGGATATAGCCTGGTTCCATTTATTTACCCATGATGTAGCCTGGTTCCATTTCTTTACCCAGGATGTAGCATGGTTCCATTTCTTTACCCAGGATATAGCCTGGTTCCATTTCTTTACCCAAGATATAGCCTGGTTCCATTTATTTACCCATGATGTAGCCTGGTTCCATTTCTTTACCCAGGATATAGCCTGGTTCCATTTCTTTACCCAGGATGTAGCCTGGTTCCATTTATTTACCCAGGATTTAGCCTGGTTCCATTTCTTTACCCAGCCTGTAGCCTGGTTCCATTTCTTTACCCAGGATGCAGCCTGGTTCCATTTATTTACCCAGGATGTAGCCTTGTTCCATTTATTTACCCAGGATATAGCCTGGTTCCATTTCTTTACCCAGGGTGTATCCTGGTTCCATTTCTTTACCCAGGATGTAGCCTGGTTCCATTTCTTTACCCAGGATGTAGCCTGGTTCCATTTCTTTACCCAGGATGTATCCTGGTTCCATTTCTTTACCCAGGATGTATCCTGGATCCTGGTTCCATTTCTTTACCCAGCATTTCTTTACCTCCTCTTCTCCTTCTCCTCTCCTCTCTCCTCCTCTCCTCTCCTCTCCTCTCCTCCTCCTCCTCTCCTCCTCTCCTCCTCCTCCTCTCCTCCTCCCTGTCCTCTCCCTGACTCCTCTCTTCATTAACTCTGTTTAGAGACCAGTAAACCAGCCTCCCTCTCACAAACCTCCCAGTGCCCCCATTTAAACTGGGAACAAACAAACAGAGAGGGAACAAACACAGACACACACACACACACACATGAAACCACACACAAACAAGAACCCACACGGACATCACACCCGCAGACACACACAGAAGAATGCACACCATGTTAGTGGATGATGATGATGATGATGATGATGATGAAGTGTTTATAGTGTTTGTGACCTGCTGCTCTGCATTAAAACACACACAGAGAGAAAAAAACAGCTTTGTTTCACGTCTACTTTCATTTTTTCCGCCTGGTTTTATTGATGTCAGGAAGGCGGGAAGATAGAGAGTAAACACAAATAATGAGGAGAATCGTGTGTGTTTCTCTACTTGTTTGTGCATATTTTCACTACATTTAACAGTGAGAAAAAGTATTTTTTTACAAAAGATAAATGCTGAAATTTCATTTTTTTTCCATCTTGTTTTATTGATGGCAGGAAGATAGAGAGTAAACACAAACTAGAAAATTTCCTCTGGGGAAATTCTGAAAGGGCCACGGGGGCTACTACCGGTGTGTGTACACTATGATGAGATTATGCCCTTTAACCTCAAAATGTGTGTGTGTGTGTGTGTGTGTGTGTGTGTGTGAGAGTGAAACGTGTATCTGGAGGAGTGTGTGTGTGTGTGTGTAGCGAAAATCACATCAAAGATCAAAGGCAATCAGATCAAAGCAATCAACAGAATTAACTGCCACCTGAATGTTCCTGAACAGTGACAGCAGAGGTGGACAGACTGGAATTTCTGGCCTCGAACAGAAAGCATTTTTGGCAAAACCATAATACCTATCATTGATCCGACTTCACTTTGAGCGTCCTGAGTTCTTCCTGAACAGCTACATATGTTTTTTGTGAAGAAAAATGAAAAAATAGCTTTGTTAGAGCGATCTAAAAAAAACTGTTACATCTCCCTTTTTCCGAAATCTCCCTGTGTTTTTAATATGGGAGCCAATGAGGCTGTTGGTGGTGTTGGTGGATCATCTGTGCGTCCTACGCCCAAACTATAACTCTGACAGCTTTACCAGAGGATTGTGAGGGAGAAGACTAATTTTCCTACGTTTCTATGTATAAATTATTTCTGTAGAGTGGAATTTGCGGCCTGGAGCGCAGTTTTCAAATTTATTTTTTGACAGTTTTTTCTCTCCCTCTACACTCTGGCGATGATGTCACACACTGTGACACGAACATTCCGTGCAATACACACCCATTATAATCTCAGAATTTCTCAAAAAATGATCATGGTCATTGAACAGGGATTGATAAAAAACTATATGACCTATCGAAACGTGGATTAATACACCGATACACAAGACTTGTGTCTACTGTTTAAAGTTTAAATGGAGTCTCTAGGTGAAATTATGCCGGGGAAGTAGACATTTAAAAATCTCCAATTATTGTTCTTTTTCGCTCATTTTTTGTCGGCCGTCCCATTCATTTCAATGCAAAATTTTGGGCAGTTTTTCGCGATGTAACTCGCGAAACATTCGTTTTCTGTAGAGAAAAGTAATAGCACACCAATCCCGATCAAACCGCACGTTTTGATATATAATTTGTCCTGCAACTCTTCAAGTTGTAGGACTAGTAGCGGGACGAAATTGCCCCTACAGCTATTGCTGTATGGGACCAGTGCTCGGTGCGATTGCCCCGAGGCCCTAATAATGCGGCAGAATCCTGTGTCCTCCTCCTCCTCCTCCTTCTTGTTTCCTCTCCTCTGTGTATTTCTGTACATGTTTGTGCATATTTTCAGTACTTCCAGATGAATATTGTGTTTGATTAATTGAGAGGAGGAGGAGGAGAATAGAAGATCAATAAAAACAGAACGGGAACAAAACAGGAAGTAAAAGGCTATAAAACAATAAGATACACAATTCTTTCATAATCACATTCAAATGTTTAATTACTGATATTTCCTCTATGATCATAAACAGATGGCTGAAAATATTAAACCTACACACCATCTGTGTACGTCTCAGTTCACAGCAGCTCTTTTCTCATAATGACACTTTAAAATGTAACTTAAAGTCCAGTTTTGTGAGGGAGGCCGGCAGGCTGAAGGAGGAGGCCTTTGGGTCTCTGGAGCAGCAGACAGGAACCGTTCAGCCTGGTTTTACACTGTCTTTCTACCATAAACAGTGTTTTATCTAGTGATCATTTAAAGGAATAGAAACATAGATGGGTTAATAGGCAAAATGTATGTGAATGTGAAGTTAGTTCCAGTAGTTGTGTGAATGAATGTTTAACACCTCCTCTCTCTGGTTTAACCCTGTAAGACCCAGTGTTGCAGAATTACAACAATTTTGGTTATCCCCAAAAAACCTCTAAATTTTTTATTTTTTTTTGGTTCAACCACATTAACATGATCATTGGGTCCTATTGTTTGTTCTCACAATGCGTTTGGATCCAACATTTATATATAAGGCCCGCCCTAGGGTCAAGAAGTCACACAACTTCCAATTTTTTGATCGAGCAACATCCCTTCGATTTACTGGACTGGATTAATCTGATTCAAGTAAGTAAAATGCTTTGAATATTTTTTTTTGTGTTTGTTACAGTGTCTAGAACATGAACATATGTAGTGTTTGTGGAAAATGTGCCCTACATTTTATTTAGAGCTTGTTTTATAAGTGTTGCAATATTACAACGTTGGGTCAGAGTGGTAGTCAAAACAGCCCTGTTTTTGAGAGGAACTTCAATTAAAATTTTTACAATATAACTTTAAACTACACATGATTTACACATTCTAGCCTGAGCCTTATATTGGATTACATATTTATTGTATTAGAAAGTAAAGTGCAAAGATATATTGCTGTATCTAAACATTTTCATTTACTTATCATGATTTTTAACCACCTTCAACACTCTCAGTATTTTCTCCTTATCACAGAATGCAGGACTTTTTACCAAAGAAATTCTGTTTGTGCATGTCTGTCCTTTGTCTTAGTCTCTATTGATAAGAAAATGCTCCTATCAATTCATAGTCGAAGCAGTTGTGGGGGATGCTCCTGGTGCACTTGTTGCATTGTTCTGGAACAGGTGCTAATGTTCAGGAATGTAAGGTGTGGTTGTAAGGTGGAGGCTACATGCATTCCTATTAGGATGATAATCACAGTGTACGATAGGTCAATCATACAGTATTGTATGGCCTGTGAAATGTGTGAATTGGCTACTTCAGTGCAATGTGTAAACACTTCAAAATGAAATCAGTCTCCCCACCACCCCATCTTTCCTGCTCGTCATCCGGAATCTAGTAAGCATGTGTGCTATTTGTATATACAGTGTACATTTGTTTCAATTTTATTTTTTCCATTTCAGAATGCCACCAGCAAAGAGAGCTTGCATCCTCTCTCATTCTGGTAATTATCTATTCCTGCTATTTACCTTGTTTGTGATATATTTGACTGGTATCTTCATGCGTATTTGAGATGTATATAAATTGATATATTTATTCTTTTTTTTCCTAATCAGGTGGGCACAGCACCCAAAACTCCAAAGAGAGGACGGCCATCGGCAGGCAACAGGAGCCCAGACGCAGCAGGGAGCCCTTCGGATGCTGTAAAGAGACCATCCTTGGGTGATGGGAGTCCAAACGGTCCCTCCTCCAAAAAAACATGTGCACACCCCCCTCTGGATGTGTGCAGAGACCTCACTGGACACTTTCCATACAAGGCGACAAGAGGACGCTGCAGACATTGCAGTAAAGGGTATACAAATACCCAATGCAGCAAGTGTGATGTCCGCCTCTGCTTTTCAGAGGACAAGAACTGCTTCTGGGACTATCACTGCAACTGACTGCAACTTAAAATGTTAATAATGTAAATAAATGTCAAAGTGCTTGTTTGAATAAATCACACTTCATAACAACATGACTAAGATTATTATTCATGCTATATACTGGTTTGGGAAAAGCAAAACCCTGCAAATGAATCCTTAGTTCTGTACTGTTGTTCAGACAATGAGTGGAAATACAGGAGATTCTGCTACCCATTAAGCCCAACGTTGCAATATTACAACGTTTCCGTAAAAACTTACTAAAACATAAAATTTTTGAAAACACTCCATTTTCACCCCCAAAGGCCTCCTACAACAACATCTTAATGGTTGAAATTTTTTTTTTTTGCGTTTTTCTATATCTGGGTTTTACAGGGTTAGACAGAATGTTCTCAATGTTCAACAGATTCAAACATAGCCAGTGTGTGTGTGTGTGTGTGTGTGTGTGTGTGTGTGTGTGTGTTGGCCTTGCCCCTCTTCAATGGCTTCACTTGCCAAACGGTCTTCAGATGCCACACACACACACACACACACACCCACACACACACACATAGAAGAATGCAAACCGAAGTGTAAAGAGGTTTGTGTGTGTGTGTGTGTGTGTGTGTGTGTGTGACAGCTGATACTGAGCAGACCGTGTGTGCGTGTGTGTGTGTGTGTGTGTGAGAGAGTTAATTGAACTGGAGTCAGTCTTCCCGTTCTGGATTGGGACTCGTTTAATTCCATTATATCCATTTAGTGTTAGCGCCACACGCTAACAGACTGCTCCTCTAAGCCCCGCCCCCTGACAGCCTAAATTCCATTTTATTCCAATTTTAAAAAAATCATTTGTCAGAGAAATTCGTTTTTTTCCCTCTTTTTTTCTGATTTCTGTCATTCTAACCGTGTTATTCTGCACAAAGACTGTTTGAGTTGTTCCACTTCTAGCCATTGTGCTGAATCCACAGAGCTGCAGGATTAGAGATTTATGTACATATATATACATACATATATATATACATATATATATATATATATATATATATATATATAGACATAGTGAGTAAAATGTAAAAAGAGCAATTCAGATGTTTTAAAACAAGATATCTGCAGCTGAGAAGTTTTAACGTCTTAACTTCTGTTCCCTGTCTCTCTTTCTTCTCCTTTCCTTTTTTCTTCCTCCCTCATCTCTCCTCCTTTCCTCACCTCTCGCCCTCTCTCCCTCCTCCCGACTCCCTCGTTCCGCCTCACTTAACAGCAGCATGGATTTTTCCGAATCACAGAAAGAGAAAGATGAGACGGCACAACGTGGGGTTACAGTGTGTGTGTGTGTGTGTGTGTGTGTGTGTGTGTGTGTGTGTGTTCTGTGGTCAGACAGAAGGTTCTGGAAAAGTGGATCATATACAGTATTTGATGGCTCATTATCTCTTTATGTCTCCAACAACTCACGGACCATTGAGAAACAAGGCTGTGTGTGTGTGTGTGTGTGTGTGTGTGTGTGTGTGGTAGTTCTTTGGATCTATGCTGAATAATATATTTTTCTTTTATCAGTTCACAGTGAAGTTAAACATGACAAACATTGGTTAAAACATTATCTGAATTATAAATCTATGCTCATAATTCTCTCAACATTTTAATTACTATATATATATATATATATATATATATATATATATATATATATATATACATACACACACAAATGTTAATAATAATATTAATGATAATAATAACAATTATTATCATTATTATTAATATTGTTATTATTATTATTATTATTATTATACAATGAGTCCAACAAACCAAATAAAATGCATTAAAATAAATAATATTTATAACATTCTATTTTGTATTTTAAAGACAGCTAATAATAGTAATAATAACAATAACAATAATAATATTATCATTATTATTATTAGTAGTAAAATTATTATTATTATCATTAACATGAGTGCAATGAGGCAAATAAAATCAAACAATTAAAATAATAAACAATAAAATCTAATTCAATAATTATGCATTACAAGAAAACATGGTGTGCACGAATTAATCAAAAAGCTAAGTATTGAACAATATTATCATAAAGTAACACTAACACTGTGTAAACACCGGCCCCCGCGGCTCGTTAAGAAGAGCCTCTGGCCCCGTGTCTCGTTAAGAAGAGCCTCCGGCCCCGTGTCTCGTTAAGAAGAGCCTCCGGCCCCCGCAGCTCATTATGAAGAGCCTCCGGCCCCCGCGGCTCGTTAAGAAGAGCCTCTGGCCCCGCGGCTCATTAAGAAGAGCCTCTGGCCCCCGCGGCTCGTTAAGAAGAGCCTCTGGCCCCGCGGCTCATTAAGAAGAGCCTCCGGCCCCCGCGGCTCGTTAAGAAGAGCCTCTGGCCCCGTGTCTCGTTAAGAAGAGCCTCCGGCCCCCGCAGCTCATTATGAAGAGCCTCCGGCCCCCGCGGCTCGTTAAGAAGAGCCTCTGGCCCCGCGGCTCATTAAGAAGAGCCTCTGGCCCCCGCGGCTCATTTAGAAGAGAAAGAACGAGTCTCCAAAAATCTCCAATAACACCAGAAAAAGTCTCTGGATTTGTCTCCAGTCGCTTTTTTGAAAAATAGTCTCTAAAGGGGTCTGAAAAGTTTCTAAATATAGCAACAAAGTTGCTAAGTTGGCAACATGCTTGGCTGGCTTTTACAAATGTTTTGTGTTGTTGCTGTCAGCTTCTCTCTAAAGTTCTGGCTTTTTTCAGTGTTTATTGTAATTTTTCGTTTGTTTTTGTGTTTTTGTCATTTTTTTGTGTGTGTGTTTTTATGTGTTTTTGTGTGAGGTTTTTGTAATTCTTTTGTTTGTTTTTGTGTTTTTATGTGTGTTTTTGTAATTTTTTGGTGTTTTTTGTAATTTTTTTGTGTTAAGAAGAGGAAGAACGATTCTCCAAAAGTCTCCAATAACACCAGAAAAAGTCTCTGGATTTGTCGCCAGTCGCTTTTTTGAAAAATAGTCTCTAAGGGGGTCTGAAAAGTCGCTAAATATAGCAACAAAGTTGCTAAGTTGGCAACACTGCTTCACCAGCTTTTTTGTTTTGTGTTGTTGCATCGAGCTC
>NC_081533.1:2028910-2051410 GCF_030273125.1 Centropristis striata | reverse complement strand
ATAAAAGATGTAAAATTACCAAAAACGCTGCACATATTGTCTATATTGAGGTATTGGTTATCTGGTTAATGCAGACGTTTTATTTTGGAGACGTTTTAAATGAGACTTATAGAATAAAGTGATTCTGACTCTAGAATTAAATGAGCTGGTTTCTTTTCCGAGCTCTTTTTGTCCTGATGCATTTCACTACCTGTGACAGGAAGTTCCTGTTGATCATTTTATACTTGTAAGAGTTCATCCGCCTCCTTCCTGTTGGCTCTGATCTCCATCTTTAACACATGAACCTGTAGAACTGAACCAGACTCTGTTTTCTGCTGCAGAAACAAGCAGCAGCACCAGATCTGGAGCTTTAAATCCACCTTAATGTCTCCGGGTTCTAACATGTTTACCAAGAGGAACCTCACTGTAAGACCTAAATTATGACCCTGTTTGGATTTAGCTGTACATGAGCTTCAATATGAAACTCAGTATGTATTTATTTCCTCTGCTCCTCCTCCACCCGTCCATCCGTCCACACTTCCTCCTCCACTCTTCCAGTAATCTGTAACCATATATATACTCTTCTTCTTCCTGTGAGTGTGTGTGGGCTTGTGGTCCTGGAAGAGGTCAGCAGCCCACAGAAGACATCCCCACTCATTATAGACACACACACACACACACACACACACACACACTGAAAGCTATCTGACTAGCATGCTAGGTTAGCCTCAGGGGTTAAAGTGGGCCGGTATGATTTGGAAAGACGTTCCACCTTTGATTAATAAGTTTAAAGCAGATTTCCTTTATTGTCATTGCACAAGTAACAAGTACTAGTACAACGAAATTAGCCATCAACCCGTCCAAACTGTATAAAACACACATATAATATGACAGAGGTGGAAGAAAAGAAATACAGCACAATGTGAGGAGAGGAAAGGAGGAAAAAATAATGGAAAAAAACTCAGCAACATAAGCACAATACACAATAAATCAGTCCCGTCTCAGCTCGCTGGAGTGACCAAAAGTGATAACATAGCAGTTACTATGGAGACAACCTTCCTAGGCCACCAGACAGCAGCAGACAGTCAACAGGTGTCTGTGGGAGGTTGAGGGGGGGGTCTCTGGATCGATCCAGTCGCTTTTCCAGGGCCGTCAGTCGCTCCATGATTTTATCCAAAGTGCATTTTGAGTTCCGAATAGATAGAGATCTTCTATATCCTCCACAGAGAGAGCCGCCAGACACACGACTCGCCACCTCTCCCACGCGTCCATCGTGTAGCTGCAAACGTCGACAGGTGGGATCCCCTGAACGTAGGCTTCTCGTCGAGAAGATTGGTTTCAATTGCGTTGAGAGACCAGTTGATCAAATCCATGTTTTTTTGTTTTGTTTTAAGAGCGGTATGGAGAGAGCCTTCCAAAGTCTAAGACAGAAGACAAGACAAGAAGAGCGAGTAACAAGTGATTCTGCTTTATAAATGCTAAACTTCTGGCCATGTTCATTTTGAAAACTAACTGATGAATATTTAGAAAAACGGATGTTGGAAATCATTGAGAGACTGACATGATGTGGTGCCACGTGTGAAGCAAAGTCCATCTAAATTCCAGCACCTGATATATGTATGAGTAGGAACCAGGTCTAAGGGCCAGAGAGTTCGGTAAACTAAAAAAAGAACCAAACCTCTAATCAGGACTTCCATGAATGAAAACACACAAAAAAACACAAAAAATGACAAAAAACACGCATAAATACACAAAAAAAACCACATAAAACACTAAAAACACACAAAATTAAAAAAAAACACACATAATAACACACAAAAACCCCACAAAAAATACAAAACACGCAAAATTACAAAAACACATAAAAACACACTTTAAACAGAAAAAGAAAAGAATACAAAAAACACACAAAAACACATGAAAACACACAAAAACACATAAAATTACAAAAAACACACATTACACACAAAAACACACAAAATTACAAAAAACACACAAAAAACACACACAAAGTTACAAAAAACACACATAATAACACACGAAAACACAAAAAAAAATACAAAAAACACAAAAAAATACAAAAAACGTGCATAAAAACACACTCAAAACACACTTTAAACATAAAAAACACAAATACAAAAAACACAGAGAGGGGATAAATAAAGTAATTTTGTTTTGATTTGATATTTTGGTGCCACGTGTGAAGCAAAGTCCATCTAAATTCCAGCACCTGGATCCACAGTATGAGGAGGAAGCAGGTCGAAGGGCCAGAGAGTTCCTTAAACTAAAAAAAGACTGAACCAAAGCTCTAATCAGGACTCCCATGTATGAAAGCACACAAAAAACACACAAAAAACATACATAAATATGCAAGAAAAGCACGCAAAAAATACAAAACATAGAATTACAAAAACACACATAAAAACACACTCAAAACACACTTTAAACATAAAAGAACACAAAAAACACACAAAACACATGAAAACACAAAAAACACACACAAAATTACAAAAAACACATTACACACAAAAACACAGAAAACACAAAAACACACAAAATGACAAAAAACGTGCATAAAAACACACTCAAAACACACTTTAAACATAAAAACACAAAAAACATGCAAAAAAACATTTAAAAGCAAGTCCATCTAAATTTTAATACCTGGATCCACAGTGTGAGGAGGAACCAGGTCGAAGGGCCAGAGAGTTCCTTAAACTAAAAAAAGACTGAACCAAACCTCTAATCAGGACTCCCATGTGATCGCCAGGACCAATCTGGTGTAAATCAGCTCAGTGGTTCTCCTGCTGTGTCCCCAGTATGACTGCTGCTCATCGTCTCTATCCGTCTCATCTGTTTGCTGTTTCTGTTTAACCATAAAGAGGCGACCTGCCATGAAACACTCCTCCGTTCTTTAAGGGGCTCCGTCGAAGCGTACGGACACAAACAAGCCCGATTAAATCTGTCACCTGATAGCTCCACTTCTGTTCTGATCCTTCCAGGCTCCGGCTTTGAGAATTGTCATTTATTCATTTGAGTGGAAAGCTCAGATAAACAGAATAACTCTCACAAGCCAAGAGGAACCACGTCCAAGAGATTATCGAGGCTTATTGTGTAATTTCTCAAACAGCAAGTCAGCGTTTTCACAGAGAACATTTGCTTAAGGTCCTAGGAAGTGGATCGCATTCTGATATCACTTTGCTAATAAGGATTCCTTTCCTCCCTCTATCATTGTGGTTGTGTTCAGGGTGAGCAGGGTTGTATTGGCGTCAGGGGAATTCAGCTCGCCACTAAGAAACTTAATTAGAAAGGCCTGAAGGCCTCTGGAGTCAGGTTTCCACCATTAGTGATGTCCTGCTCTTTCTTTTTTCTTCTTTTTTCTTCATCTCCCTCCTCGTTGAGTCCTTCTGCTCATCCGAACTTTTGTGCATAATAGAAAAATGGCTGAATAGTTATTGAAAAGAATTGAATATCTTTATCTTAACCCTTTGGAGGTTGGGGCTCTTTTGTCGGTTTTTGACTCCTTTTCATTCTGCCTGTAAAAAACACTTAAACATCTTTACCATGACGTGTTGGTGTCATTGTTTTCAGGCCAACCTCACCTATATGACCTGATTTTTTTATTTTTTCATTTTGACTTACTGGATCAACATTTGGAACACAAAAAACATGTATGAAAACCCAAAAAAATGACAAAAAACAGACATAAAAACGTAAGAAAAAAAAGACACAAAAACAATTACAAAAAACACATAAAACACAAAAACAAAAAACACATGAAAACACACCAAAAACATACACAACATTACAAGAAAACACACATAACACACAAAAACACAAGAAATACAAAAAACACATAAAAACACCAAAATAACACCAAAAACACACTCAAAACACACTTTAAACATTAAAAACACAAAAAACATGCAAAAACATGCAAAAAAACCCACAAAAAACACAAAAACACACACAAAGAAATTGCAAAAAACATAGATAAAAACACAGAAATAAAAAAAACCCACAAAAACAGTTTTTTTTAATCATTTTTGTGTTTTTATGTATGTTTTTGTCATTTTTTGGTGTGTTTTATGTTTTTTTGTTAGTGTTGTATTTGTATTTTTTTGCGTGTTTTTTTTTTTGTTCAAAATGTTGATCCAGCGAGTAAAAATGACAAAAAAATAATCAGGTGAGGTAGTGCTGAAAAAAAATGATACCAACATGGAATGATGAACATTTTTTAAGTCGTTCATACAGGCAGAATGAAAAATAGTCAAAACCATCAAAATAGCCCCAAACTCCAAAAGGTTGACCACATTGTTGCCACACCGTAAAACAAACACATTTTTCCAGAAGCCCATCAGCTGTCACTGGGCTCCAGTGTGTATTTTGACTGTTTGTACTCATATATCTGTCCTCGGACCAACAAGATGTCATGTTGACCTGTGTTTGCTCCCTGTTCCCCATGAATAGTTGGTGTTGGTGTCTTTGACCCGTTTCCATGATTGTTTCCTAACCGTAACCAAGTCTATTTTTGTTCCGACCCAACCAGACCTTATGGTTCGGTGCATGTTTTGTTCCATCCAAACCACAAACCGCTACCTATTTGTCTTACCATTCCAGAGTAGATGGAGATGTGATGATGGAAAAAAACAAGAGCTAGAACACTGTAAAAAATGTCTGTAGATTTTTTGTAAATATTATCATGCAAATCTTAGTGAATACATTTTTTGGTAACACTTTATATTAGGGAACACATATTCAACATCAATTAGTTGCTTATTAGCATGCATATAAGTAACATATTGTCTCTTAATGAGTCATTATTCAGTAGTTATTAATGCCTTATTCTGCATGGCCTTATTCTACAACCAGTAAGACATTAACTAAGAGTTTTCCCTCAATAACCTCAGAATTATTGATTATTAGTAGTAAGTTGAATTGTTGTTGGAAGTTGTTGTATATGAGTTACAATCTTAATATGCTTTACCTTGTATGGACTTTATAATCTCTACATAGAGGTGAACGAAACCATGGAAACGGCAAATAGCCACCTTCTCCCTTCTAATGAGACCGCACATTAGCTGGTCTCATTAGACGGTCGCATTAGCCAGTCGCACATTAGCTGGTCACGCATTAGACGGTCGCATTAGACAATCGCATTAGACGGTCTCATTAGCCGGTCGCACATTAGCTGGTCGCATATTCGACGGTCGCATTAGCCGGTCGCATTAGCCAGTCTCATTAGCCAGTCTCATTAGATGGTCGCACAATAGACGGTCGCATGAGCCGGTCCCATTAGATGGTCCCATTAGATGGTCGCATAAGACGGTCGCATAACCGGTCGCATGAGCCGGTCCCATTAGATGGTCGCATAAGACGGTCGCATAACCGGTCGCATTAACCGGTCGCACATTAGCCGGTCGCATTAGATGGTCGCATTAGATGGTCGCACATTAGCCGGTCGCATTAGCCGGTCTCATTAGCCGGTTGCACATTAGCCGGTTGCACATTAGCCGGTCGCATATTCGACGGTCGCATTAGCTGGTGAGAATTGGTGGATTGTAAAGTCAATCATTACTCTACAAAGTGGGTCACTGGTAGACTAACATTCGTGTAAAGTAAAGTAGAGTATTGATTGACGTTACAATCTACCAATCCTCATCCAATCATCAAAAGGAGCCATCAGTCACATCAAAGGTCTGGAGAAGGTGGTTATTTGCCGTTTCCATGGTTTCGTTCACCGCTATGTAGAGATTATAAAGTCCATACAAAGTAAAGCATATTAAGATCATAACTCATATACAACAACTTCCTTACTTACTACTAATAATCAATAATTCTGAGGTTATTGAGGGAAAACTCTTAGTTAATGTCTTACTGGTTGTATAATAAGGCCATGCAGAATAAGGCATTAATAACTACTGAATAATGACTCATTAAGAGACAATATGTTACTTATTTGCATGCTAATAAGCAGCTAATTAATGTTGAATATGTGTTCCCTAATATAAAGTGTTACCCATTTTTGCAATGCATGAAAAACAAAAAGGTTTTTCTGCTCAGTGTTCTGTAGTGAAAACAGCAGCAGGTCAGTGGGAGTTCACCGGCTGAACCGCAGCCAGGAGGAGATCCACAACCACAGGTATGAGGCCTCACGTGTGTGTGTCTGTGTGTGTGTGTGTGTGTGTGTGTGTGCGCGCAACTGCCACTTTCCATGCGTAACATATAGTCACTGTGATGCATTCAAGGTCCCGTAGGAATGTGCGTCTCTGATGTGTTTGTCAGTGTGGGACGTTTGTTAAAGTTCAGATGGTGAAGTTGACATCATGATTACAGACTGGAAACACACACACACACACACACACACACACACAGATTACAGAGTAAACACAAACACACACAGATACACACAGATACACACACACACTTGTCCTCACCTCTCTATTCCTGTTCTCTCCTCATTCACTAAAATAATGCTTTCTTAAACACACATCTTCTATTTCTTGCTGATGCACACGTATGCAGACACACAAACACACACACAGACAGACACACACACACACACACACACACACACACACACACGGTGCTGAGTGATAAATGTGTGGTGGTCTATGAATAACCAGTAGAGCTGACCAGAAGCCTGCAGCATCCTCGGCCCACAGCGAACACACACTCTGAGTGTTTTCATTGAGCTCAGAGATACAGATGTTGGCCAAGAGTCTCCTCAGCAGCCACGTGGTCCACACTGTGTGTGTGTCTGTATGTGTGTGTGTCTGTGTGTCTGTGTGGGTCAGAGTGTGAAGAGGAAGTGTGTATCTGTGTGTTTCAGTGTGATTGAGGATCATTTTATCTGTGTGTGTGTGTGTGTGTGTGTGTGTGTGTCTGTGTGTGTGTGTGTGTGTGTGTGTGTGTGTGTGTGTGTGTGTACCGGTAGCCAGCCTCAGGTCCTGTAGAGTTCATGAACAAAGACCTCATCATCGTTATAATCATGCTGTTTGTCAACGTTCCTCCATGGGTGTGTATGTACTTATGCTGTCATGGGATTGGCCTGTGTGTGTGTGTGTGTGTGTGTGTGTGTGTGTTTTCCTTGAAGTGATACAGATGTTGACCAAAAGTCACTGGTTTACCTCTGCCCCAGCAGGCCATGTGTGTGTGTGTGTGTGTGTGTGTGTGTGTGTGTGTGTGTGTGTGTGTGTGTGTGTGCGCTTACATGAATGCATTGAAGTCTACTGTATATGAAGAAAGTCATGTTTTTGCATGCAGGTGTGTATGTGTGTGTGTGTGTGTCTGTGTGTCTGTGTGTGAGTCTCATTGTGTGTGTGTGTGTGTGTGTGTGTGTGTGTGTGTTTGTGTTTGTGTGTGTGTAAATCTCCCTGATCCTCTGTGTATTTAACGGATCAAACCTTCACCCATTACATGCCTTGTGTCTGAGGTTGATTTGCTGATCAACATATTATTCTGTTGGAGACACTAATGTTGACAAAGTGATGACTTACGATCATATTTGTCCGCTGTTTTATTTTGTAATCTACCGGATGTGGTGCAATCTCATTGAATCGCGCTTCACTGTAAATACCTCAGGCTCTGCTCTCCTGTTTTAGTTAAAATATCTTCATTAAACAAACATTGTTGTCTTTTTTTAGCATAGATAATATACATACAGTATAATTATTTATCAGACAGTGTGTGATATTCAATATATATTGGATAGAAATATGTTTTCACAACCCTAATACGGAAGAACTACAACTAAGGTGCTGATGTCGACATAAGTACTGAAGAGAGGTCTAGGGAGTTGTAGTTTTTTTAATAAAACAGGGTTTCCCCTAAAATTGGAAGTTGGAAATACTTAATTAGTGGCTTTTCACATCTCGCACTCAGAGCACTCAAAGTGCTGTTGGAATCTAAGCCTCTTAGGGCACATGTCCAAGACTTGAAAACAATAAAACTGTGTCATATAGCTAAACCAAATACATCACCGGAAAAGGTATTGGCCTGGGGAGTAACATATATCAATTTCAAGGTTCTATAATATTCTTGCTTTGAGATACTGACCCTTGAACCTTAACCTTGGGGCATATTTGAAGGTTTATAACTAAGGGACAAAAAGGGCTACAGACATGAGACCTACTGTTATAGATCAGTCGTCACTTTGTCAACATTAGTGTCTCCAACAGAATAATATGTTGATCAGCAAATCAACCTCAGACACAAGGCATGTAATGGGAGAAGGTTTGATCCGTTAAATAAACAGAGGATCAGGGAGATTTCAAAATAAAACACAGCGGATCGTCTTTTTCTGGCGAGATCTTCACCACAAAGTGATTATGTACATTCACTGAGTGAATATTTAGAAAATAAAACGTATATTTCTCGCTAGAAATGTGATCAAAATCCTTTTTTATGCAGAAACTAAGTCAAAATATTGATTTTTTTCACTAAAATGAGAGACCTGTCCGCCATGTTTTTTGTTCTGACCTCCTGAACCTTGAAAGTCACGTGACTTGGAACAAACCAATAGGAACAAATATCCATGGAATAGCCACGGGATATGACTGTCATTAACTTGCATTGTAGCGAAATCCGTGTCAGTTTCACGGAAATTTGAGTGATTCCGTGGCTATTCCACGGATTTTGAGTTAAGCGAATCCGTGGCTATTTCACGGATTCCTGTGAGACCAGGTTGTTTGTTACATAACTGTTAAAATAATCTCATGGGACGTGAACAGTGGCCTCTTTGGTGAAAATCCCTGATTTCTTTTATTTATATCTAACTCTCCTCTTTAACTTGCTGGCTTTTGATTCCATATTGTGATTTATATGACATATCGTTCCTTTGAAAGGTGACTGACTGACTGTTTTGTTGGACTACAACCTGGTTTTTAAACACCACAGCGATAGGTGGTGATCAGAAAGAAAAGTCTTTATACAAATCTTCTACGTTACCTTCTAATATTGTTGTCTGATTGAGGCCTTCTGGGCCAGAACATCACGTATGATGGAGGACTTTATCCACCACGTATGTTATTTGCGGCTGCTCCTCAGAGCCTGATTCCTCTCCGGTGTGGACTAAGATTTATTTGGGTGAAGCCACAGCAGCTGCACTGGGGCCAAGTCTGATGTGATCACATAAAATCCAATCTGCAGAATCAGATCTTAAACGCCAAAATGCAACCGTAGCTCTTAATTGTCCCTGTAGCGTGGAGGTCAGCAGCTGACCAGGTCCATTAGTCAAGAAACAGCATTAGTCGAAGGTTAGCTCAAGGTGGGCCAAAACAAAGCTGAAATAACAGGCAGACAGAGGCTGACTACAGCAGGGATGAATGCACACACACTTAGAATAACTCCCATGTGACTTAACCAAAAGCTTAACACATGCTAGCATTCATTAGGGTCGAAGTCACAGCCAACACTAAGAACAAACAGCAAGTTGAAGTTGGAAAATGTTTAGATGGAGCTGGAGTTGGCAGGCTGGGAGACAGCTATTAGATAGAAAATGAAGATGTTTCTTTCTCTTTCTCTTCTCAGTCACTTGGATTCTCCAACCGACTCCAAAGGACAGCCAAAGGTTACCAGATGCTACAGGGATGCTAGCTAGCATGCTAAAGTGAAGGGGACGCCGCAGTAAGACATTCTGTTGTTCATGACTGGGTGCTTTTTTAATGTTTTTCATGGAGAGCTGCTTGGATTTATGTCACAAAAGCTTCCAGCAGCCTCAACGAGGTCCTGAGGGACTGGTTTCACCTGGTTCTGGTTCTGGCAGCAGATCTGAGCTTAGTTATTAGCTTCTTAGCATCTAAGGACAGACGTGGATAAAGACTGATATCATCATGCTCCGTCTCAGGGTGCACAGCCTCCAATCTGGTGGGAAAAACATTCTGGTTTCATGCACTTATTGGACCACTCATTCCCAAAGAGAGAATAGTGGGAGACTAGTCTTGCACTGAACACCTGAAAACCACCAAATAGCCTTAAACACTGATTTGAAAAGGTGATTAAACTTGCTGGAAATATGCACAAGATGTTAGATATGTTAATCACGAAGCAAAATTCTGCTGCTTGTTCCTCATGCAAGATGGTTTATGTTGATTCACGTTATTTGTGCGAGACATGCTGCCGAGGAGATGAATCAGAATCACCTTTTATTGTCATTGCAGTACTTTTGGAGACTCGTTCTTACTCTTCTTCATGAGCAGCGGGGTCCGGAGGCTCTTCTTAACGAGCCGCGGGGTCCGGAGGCTCTTCTTAACGAGCAGCGGGGTCCGGAGGCTCTTCTTAACGAGCAGCGGGGGCCGGAGGCTCTTTTTAACGAGCCGCGGGGGCCGGAGGCTCTTCTTAATGAGCCGCGGGGTCCGGAGGCTCATTAAGAACGAGTGTTTTGTTTGTCGTGCAGAAACTGTTTCCCACAGTAGGTAATTTGATAAAAGCTTTTGTCAATTTCAAGTTGCAAACACACACACACGTCTGTGGCTGCTTCATTTCATGTAAACTCTAACCTGCATGCTTCCTAATGAACGAGGAATGTCGAGTGTTACCTGGAAGATGAAACTGCCTCTGCTTACAGGAGGAGTTCACTCTGATTGAAACTGCAATACCACATCTCTGTTTTTGGTGCAGTGCGATACATTTTTGATACAATGTGTCCAATAGTCCAAAAATATACATTGATGTCCAGTGACTGTTTACCTGCTCTATTAAAACATAATTATGCAATATGGTGTGACGATGGATGAAACCAAGGACCGACTGATGGCCCTGGAAAAGTGACCGGATCACAATAAAGGAAATCTGATAAAAAAAGACCTTTTCTGGGAGGCCCCAAGCTTTGAAGCACTAGTGCAGGGGTCTCAAACTCAAATTACCTGGGGGCCGCTGGAGGCAGTATCAAAATGACTGAAAAAAGATACAAAATTATTAAAAAAGACACAAGATTATTAAAAAAAAAAGACACAAAATGACCAAAAAACACACAAAATGACAGAAAAAAGACACAGAATGACAGAAAAAGGACTAAATTAATTTAAAAAATACACAAAATGACCCCAAAAGACACAGAATTACCAAAAAAGACACAAAGTTATTAAAAAAATACACAAAATGACAGAAAAAAAGACACAGAATTACCAAAAAAGACACAAAATTATTAAAAAAAGACAAAATTATTTTAAAAGACACAAAATGACCAAGAAAGTAATTAAAGGGACCTTCCATACACAACACGGTAAAGTGCCATTCATATAAAACTCACATTAAACTTTTATATCAAGGTGGGGGCCACAAAATATCGCCACGAGGGCCACAATTGGCCCGCGGGCTGCCAGTTTGAGACCCATGCTCTTGTGTATATAAATGAAGTAGACCAGAAATGTTTTTCCCCAGTAAGAGGTGAGACACTCTCTGATGTATCACTACTACTGTGTTAGCTCCGTCTATAGACTATAAACTTTATGGGTCTGCTCTAACTGAATGGTGAAATAGAGTCGTAAAATAAAGAATCAGATTGTGTAAGTGCTGCCCTCTAATTGAGTCTCTAGTTGTCTCCTCGGGTCATGTCTCTCTGAACACTTGTGTCTAGGAGGAGGAGGAGGAGGAGGAGGAGGAGGAGGAGGTGCAATAAAAGAGAACAGAACAGAGCCGGCACGCACTGACCCTTGAATGTCCTCTTTAGGCAGATGGACAAATCATTAGAGAGAATTTTTCATTGCTGCCTATTAGCCTGCCAAGAGTTTTCACTTTCAACCTCAGCCAACGGTTCAAACTTTTGAAAGGTACCAAAATATTAGCATGTTAAATTTATATTTGTCAATAAGGAGAATAATAAGCCGAACCACAGTGGAAACCCCGGAGGTGACAAATCATTCTGAACCAAAATAATCAAGTGGAAGTTTCTCTGTGGTTTGTGTGGCATGTGTCACTCTAACCTCTGCCGGGCCTCAGACGGACGACTCATCAGAGGACATGGAGACATCCTCATATCTGTGTTTTATAGCCGTCTGCTGCCCTGCCAATGGTTTCATCTCAACTGAAGCCAGCGTCCTACTGTGTCTTCTGGATGCTCCCCAGCAGCATGGTTCCACCGCAGGGCCAAACCAGTCCTAACCAGGGCTTAGCTACTTACCATTTATCCCAGGCTGCTCCCCTCAAAACAACATTTCTGGGATTCTCTTCGCTTCTGTTCGCCAAGACCGACATGTTTGCCAGTTTGGCCGCAGTTTTAAAGGGGCTGATAGTAGAGAATATGCTCCACGCTCTGCCATTACAGCATGTCTCTAAATTGTCTGGCAATGATTAGAGTGGATTTTATCAGATCATCAAACGGCGGCTCTAATTTTCTAATAATATGAGGCTAATGTTGTTTTCTTCTATGGCTCGGCTTTTTTTTTTTATTTGGACAAAAAAAAAACTGAACTCAAGTACAGAAAATATGGAAATTAAGTCACACAAAATTACCAAAAAAAAAATCACAGAATAAATGAAAAAAAGACACAAAATTACTAAAAAAAAGACACAAAATTACAAAAAAAAAGACACAAAATGATTTTAAAGACACAAAATTACCAAAAAAAGACACAGAATGAGTGAAAAAAAAGACACAAAATGACCAAAAAGACACAAAATTACAAAAAAGACACAAAATTACGAGTAAAGACACAAAATGACGAGAAAATACATATAATTACCAAAAAAGACACAAAATTACAAAAAAAATGCACAAAATTATTTTAAAAAGACACAAAATGACCAAAACACACAAAATTGCTAAAAAAAAAGACACAAAATTATTTTAAAGACACAGAATGACCAAAAAAAGACACAAAATTACTAAAAAAAAGACACAAAATTATTTTAAAGACACAGAATTACCAAAAAAGATACAAAATTATTTTAAAGACACAGAATGACCAAAAAAATTACACAAAATGTGCAAAAAAGACACAAAATTACTAAAAAAAAAGGCACAAAATTACCAAAAAGACATAAAATTACCAAAAAGACATAAAATTACTAAAAAAAAGGCACAAAATTACCAAAAAGACATAAAATTACCAAAAAATATGGAAATTAAGTCACACAAAATGACCAAAAAAAGACACAGAATGACTGAAAAAAAGACACAAAATGACCAAAAAAAGACACAAAATGACCAAAAAAAGACACAAAATTACAAAAAAAATGCACAAAATTATTTTAAAAAGACACAAAATTACCAAAAAAAGGTAATTAAAGGGACCTTCCACACAGTTTTAAAGGGCTGATAGTAGAGAATATGCTCCACGCTCTGCCATTACAGCATGTCTCTGAATTGTCTGGCAATGATTAGAGTGGATTTTATCAGATCATCAAACGGCGGCTCTAATTTTCTAATAATATGAGGCTAATGTTGTTTTCTTCTATGGCTCTGCTTTTTTTTTTATTTGGACAAAAGAAACTAAACTCAAGTACATGAAACATGGAAATTAAGTGGTTTATCTAGCTAGACAACTTATTTTTTTATAGTATTTCTGTTTTAAGACTGATTTACCTGCTGCAACCTTTCGGCTCTTCTTAACGAGCAGCGGGGGCCGAAAAGTTGCTAATTATAGCGACAAAGTCGCTAAGTTACAAAAAGACACAAAATGACTAAAAAAAAGACACAAAATGACCAAAAAAGAAACAAACGAGGAGACAAAATGACCAACAAAACACAAAAGAAGACACAAAATGACTAAAAAAAAGACACAAAATGACTAAGATACAAAACAACTAAAAAAAGACACAAAATTACTAAAAAAAAGACACAAAATAACTAAAAAAGACACAAAAAGACAAAAAAATGACTAAAAAAGACAAAATGCCCCAAAAAGACACAAAATGACTAAAAAAAAGACACAAAATGACTAAGATACAAAACAACTAAAAAAAGACACAAAATTACTAAAAAAAAGACACAAAATAACTAAAAAAGACACAAAAAGACAAAAAAATGACTAAAAAAGACAAAATGCCCCAAAAAGACACAAAATGACTAAAAAAAGACACAAAATGACCAAAAAAGAAACAAATGAGGAGACAAAATGACCAAAACAACACAGAAGAAGACACGAAATGACTTAAAAAAAAAGACACAAAATGACTAAAAAAAGATACAAAACAACTAAAAAAAGACACAAAATGACAAAAAAAAGACACAAAATGACTAAAAAAGACACAAAAAGACAAAAAAAATGACTAAAAAAGACAAAATGCCCCAAAAAGACACAAAATGACCAAATAAGAACTTCTTACTCTTCTTAGTGAGCCTCAGACCCCCGCGGCTGGTTAAGAAGAGCCGAAAAGTTGCTATTTATAGCAACAAAGTTGCTAAGTTGGCAACACTGCTTCGCTGGCTTCTACAAATGGCGCGTGTTGTTGTGGCGTTGAGTACTATGTCACATCCTGCTTAGCGACCTTTCTAATCAGTAACCAGGCTTTTTTCAGAGGAGAAAAAAGACCCTGCTTTTCTACAGGGACGAAAAAAGTCCCAAAAAAGAGAGAATTGCACTTTAAACTTGGTGAGCCTGTACAAACTGCTGCGAAAAGTGGGTTTTTTTTGGTGAAACTGGGTCATATTTGATAGAGAAAATGTTTCCAGGTTCTCTCTCTGATGCCCTTTGATTGTTCTACCCTCGGAAGTTATCTTAACTTGGTGTTAAATTAAGATGCTGCCAGTACTGGGAGCTCAGAGCTGTTAGTGTTTACACCGCTACCACTGGGACTTTGGACCCCTGGAGAAACTGGTTTTCTGTTGATGAGGAGCTGCAGATATCTTGCCTGAACAGAAGAGACCGAAGAAGATGTTGATGGAGAAAGCTAAGAAAATAAAATGAGAGAGTGACCGAGCAAGAGGCTGCTCTCGGACAAGAGTAAATCTCTAACTGGTGTAACAGAGCTCAACAAAATAAAAGGCTGCCAGACAGACACGGGGCTGATCTTGCTGTGGGACTGGTCAGTAATAGTAAAAGTAGAAGAAATACCAGTTCCACATAAAGTTGTTTTAATCCATGTTTTGTCTCAGAGCTGAACATGACTCTGCTCTGGAGTTTCCAAGCTCCTGTACATGTTGGAAAGTTAAAAGTTCAGATCTGTGACCTCGTTTTTCTGTCTCCAGACGCCAGTTTCTCCAGAATTGCGATATCTGGTTTCCTGTTCAGGTAACTGGTGCCATCAATGGTTATTTGATGTCATTTCAGTTTTGTTGCTGCTGCAGTTTGCAGGAGATTTCTTTAGAAGTGGACTCATCGTCAAGGATGTGGTCTTCCCTGGACCACACACACACACATTGGGTGTTACCTTAGATGGTTACAGGCCTTTGATTACTCCTGTGTGACCGAAGCATTTTACACACAGACGCAGTCAGTTTTATATGAATGGCACTTTACCGTGTGGTGTGTGGACGGTCCCTTTAATGACTTTTTTTGGTAATTTTGTGTCTTTTCTTTGGTCATTTTGTGTCTTTTTTGGTCATTATGTGTCTTTTTTTGTAATTTTGTGTCTTTTTTTAGGAATTTCGTATCTTTTATTAGTAATTTTGTGTCTTTTTTTGGTCATTTCTTGTCTTTTTTGGTCATGATGTGTCTTTTTTTGTAAATTTGTGTCTTTTTTGGTCATTATGTGTCTTTTTTTGTAATTTTGTGTCTTTTTTTTTGTAATTTTGTATCTTTTATTAGTAATTTTGTGTCTTTTTTTTGTCATTTTGTGTCTTTTTTGGTCATTATGTGTCTTTTTTGGTCATTATGTGTCTTTTTTGTAATTTTGTGTCCTTTCTTTGGTCATTTTGTGTCTTTTTTGGTCATTATGTGTCTTTTTTGGTAATAATGTGTCTTTTTTGTAATTTTGTGTCTTTTCTTTGGTCATTTTGTGTCTTTTTTGGTCATTATGTGTCTTTTTTGTAAATTTGTGTCTTTTTTTTAGTAATTTTGTATCTTTTATTGGTAATTTTGTGTCTTTTCTTTGGTCATTTTGTGTCTTTTTTGGTCATTATGTGTCTTTTTTTGTAATTTTGTGTCTTTTTTGTAATTTTGTGTCTTCTTTGGTCATTTTGTGTCTTTTTTGGTCATTATGTGTCTTTTTTTGTAATTTTGTGTCTTTTTTGTAATTTTGTGTCTTCTTTGGTCATTTTGTGTCTTTTTTGGTCATTATGTGTCTTTTTTTGTAATTTTGTGTCTTTTTTTGTAATTTTGTGTCTTCTTTGGTCATTTTGTGTCTTTTTTGGTCATTATGTGTCTTTTTTTGTAATTTTGTGTCTTTTTTTAGTAATTTTGTATCTTTTATTAGTAATCTTGTGTCTTTTTTTGGTCATTTTGTGTCTTTTTTGGTCATTATGTGTCTTTTTTGTAGTTTTGTGTCTTTTCTTTGGTCATTTTGTGTCTTTTTTGGTTATTATGTGTCTTTTTTTTTGTAATTTTGTATCTTTTATTAGTAATTTTGTGTCTTTTTTTTGGTCATGTTGTGTCTTTTTTGGTCATTATGTGTCTTTTTTTGTAACTTTGTGTCTTTTTTTAGTAATTTTGTATCTTTTATTAGTAATTTTGTGTCTTTTTTTTGGTCATTTTGTGTCTTTTTTAAGTAATTTAGGTTTTTTTTCAGTCATTTTGTCCTTTTTTTGGTCATTTTGATCCTGCCTCCAGCGGCCCCAGGTAATTTGAGTTTGAGACCCCTGCTCTAACGGATCCAGAGGAAGTTATGGGGTCCTGAGGGTCTGCAGTGAACTGTTTACAGACGGATCCTTTCCAGTGACATCAGCCGCTCTAATCGTCTCATGGTGTCTTTTAACTCCAGCAGGTCAGCCAAAGGCCAGAGGAACACTGTCCTCATATCTTCTCTTCTGTCTCCTGCTGTCTCTTTCTTCAGGTATTTCACTCCAGAAGAAGACAGATAAACAAACAGAGGATGAAAGTATATAAGAAGAGGAAGAGGCCAGCGTCTGATAGGAAGGAGAGAAGGAGAAGAAGAGATACAGACGTGGTGCCAAACATGTGATTGGCCGGGCCGATAATGGGAACTATACGTTCCAGTCATTGATTGGCTGTCTGATCCCGTTCCAGTCGCTGATTGGTTGTGATGGTGTCATCCAGCGGGCAGCGAGACGACTCCAAACCAGGAAGTGACCCGGGCGCCGCAGCGTCTCAGGTCAGAGCGCCGTGTCTTTGAGCCCAGAGGGCAGTTAGTGGCCATCAAACCTGTTAACGTCATGTCAGTTACATGGGACTCTTCAGGGAAACTTTGGTTTGACACAGTAAAGGTTTCTGGGTCCAGGCCTGTGGTTAAACATTAGAAACATTTCTTCAGAAAACAACAACAAAACTTCTACTAGTGTGCCATCATCCTCTCCCTCTGAAAGGCCTCGGAGGGCTGGAGTCACTGTGGGGACTTTTGTGATTTAACATCCTCATCTGTTTCTCCAATATGAACCTACAAACTGTTCAGCCCTCTTGCATTTTGCTCTAAAGTCAATTACATGAACATTGTGAACGCAAAACACACAAAAACTATGCATAAAAACAGACAAAAACACATAAAAACAACCTTTTTTTTTTTTACAAAAAACACACCAAAAACACACAAATTACAAAAAAACACATAATAAGACACAAAAAAACAAAAGTTACAAAAAACACTCAATTTTTTTTTAACAAAAAACATGCAAAAAACCCCCCAAAAAACTAAAAAAAAACCACAGAAACTGTTTTTAACTGTTTAGCACTTGCATACACAACTTCATACCTATGAACATCCCAAAATATCCTAAAAACTGCAGGTAGAATAGTGCAAATGGTGCATTAAAGTTGCTAATTACAGCAACAAAGTCGCTAAGTTACAAAAAGACACAAAATGACGAAAAAAAGACACAAAATGACCAAAAAAATAAAGAAGAAGAAAAACACAGAAGAAGACACAAAATTACCAAAAAAAGACACAAAATAACAAAAAAAGACGCAACAAAAGACACAAAATGACTAAAAAAACCTACAAAAAGACCATGAAAAGACACAAAATGACTAAAAAAACCTACAAAAAGACCATGAAAAGACACAAAATGACCAAAAAAAGACACAAAATGACCCAAAAAATAAAGAAGAAGAAAAACACAGAAGAAGACACAAAATGACTAAAAAAAGACACAAAATTACCAAAAAAATGACACAAAATAACAAAAAGAGACACAACAAAAGACACAAAATGACTAAAAAAAGACACAAAATTACCAAAAAATGACACAAAATAACAAAAAAAGACACAACAAAAGACACAAAATGACTAAAAAAAGACACAAAATTACCAAAAAATGACACAAAATAACAAAAAAAGACACAACAAAAGACACAAAATGACTAAAAAAAGACACAAAATTACCAAAAAATGACACAAAATAACAAAAAAAGACACAACAAAAGACACAAAATGACTAAAAAAAGACACAAAATTACCAAAAAAAGACACAACAAAAGACACAAAATGACTAAAAAAAGACACAAAATTACCAAAAAAATGACACAAAATAACAAAAAAAGACACAAAATTACCAAAAAATGACACAAAATAACAAAAAAAGACACAACAAAAGACACAAAATGACTAAAAAAAGACACAAAATTACAAAAAAATGACACAAAATAACAAAAAAAGACACAACAAAAGGCGCGTGTTGTTGTGGCAACGAGTACTACGTCACATTGTGGTTGGCGTTCTATCCAATCAGCAACCAGGCTGTTTTCAGAAAGAAAAAAGAGAAAAAAGACCCTGCTCTTCTACAGGGACGAAAAAAGTCCACTCCGGACGGCTCGTATTCAGATTAGGGGCGTTTCGGCGAGTGGGACCTGCCTCATTTCGGGTGGAAACAGCCCTAATAAGTCGCTATGATGTGCTGATGAAGTTATGTGTATCACTGCAGCAGTGACGGTGACACGTCCTAAATGCAACACATTGCAACTATTTAGAGTTGAAATCATTTCCTGACAGCTTCGTCCCTCCAGTTCAATAATCCCACCTGAGTGGTGACGGTGTCGAGGCGTCTGATTGGACGAGAGCAGGACGAACTGTGACACTCCGACACGGAGGATGAGTGAGCAGGAGGCCAGCCAGATGTCAGACGGCTTTGTTTACTTTGTGTTTATACAGCGACGAGTCACCGCCAGACCTGTAATCTACACACACACACACACACACACACACACACACACACTCACACACACACACACACACACACACACACACACATGCAGGAAAACACGTAGGCTATGCAGCAGAGAGTGGTCACTAGAGTCACACAGTGAGACAAACGTGTGGTTTCACCCTGGATTCACCCCGCTGCCATCCCATAATAGACACGACACAGTAACAATTGTGCTGTCATGGTAACAAGGCAAACCTGAGGTCTGGTAGCAGGATGTTTAGCTGCGGTCCACATCACCACAGCATTGCTCACTGTGTGTGTGTGTGTGTGTGTGTGTGTGTGTGTCCAGATGAAGCCAGGCCCAGTGGACTGAGTGACTGAGCTTCAGTTTACATGTTCCTGTTTGTGTTTGGCAGAGTCACGGCTTGTTCATTTCACCGGTACAGTACACAGCCGGACAGCAGAATAATAAACACCGTTTTAAAACATCTTTCAGGAACCTCGTGTTCATTAAAAAACACTAAAACAGAGAAGAGAAAACACCTGGTCACTGGTTTTCTGTTGGGTTTCTTTGCATGTCTTTTGTATTTTTTTTGCGCGCTTTTTGTAATTTTTTTGCGTGCTTTTTGTAATTTTTTTACATGTTTTTTGTAGTTTTTTTTCTTGTTTTTTGTATTTTTTTGCATTTTTTTGCATTTTTTTGCGTGTTTTTTGTCATTTTAATACATCTTTCAGGAACCTTGTGTTCATTAAAAAACATTAAAACAGAGAAGAGAAAACACCTCGTCACTGGTTTTCTGTTGTTTTTTTTGCATGTTTTTTGTAATTTTTTTATGTGCTTTTTGTAATTTTTTTGCGTGCTTTTTGTAATTATTTTGCGTGTTTTTTGTAGTTTTTTTTGCTTGTTTTTTGTAATTTTGTGTGTGTTTTGCTGGTTTTGGTGGTACAGTTGCAGCTGCAGCTTTAAAACATCTTTCAGGAACCTTGTGTTCATTAAAAAAACACTTAAACAGAAAAGAAAAAAACCTGGTCACTAGTTTTCTGGGGTTTTTTTTGCATGTTTTTTGTATTTTTTTGCATTTTTTGCATTTTTTTGCGTGTTTTTTGAGTGTTTTTTGTCATTTTAATACATCTTTCAGGAACCTTTTGTTCATTAAAAAACACTTAAACAGAATAGAAAAAACCTGGTCACTGGTTTTCTGGGTTTTTGTTGCATGTTTTTTTGTATTTTTTTGCATTTTTTTGCGTGTATTTTGTCATTTTAATACATCTTTCAGGAACCTCGTGTTCATTAAAAAACACTAAAACAGAGAAGAGAAAACACCTGGTCACTGGTTTTCTGTTGGGTTTTTTGCATGTTTTTTGTAAAAAAAAATTTGTGTGCTTTTTGTAATTTTTTTGCGTGTTTTTTGTAGTTTTTTTGCTTGTTTTTTGTAATTTTGTGTGTGTTTTGCTGGTACAGTTGCAGCTGCAGCTTTAAAACATCTTTCAGGAACTTTGTGTTCATTAAAAAACACTTCAACAGAAAAGAAAAAAACCTGGTCACTAGTTTTCTGGGGTTTTTTGCATGTTTTTTGTATTTTTTTGCATTTTTTTGTAATTTTTTGCATGTTTTTTGTCATTTTAATACATCTTTCAGGAACCTTGTGTTCATTAAAAAATATTAAAACAGAGAATAGAGAAAAAACCTCGTCACTGGTTTTCTGTTGGGTTTTTTTTGCATGTTTTTTGTATTTTTTTTGCGTGTTTTTTGTAATTTTTTTGCGTGCTTTTTTTAATTTTTTTGCGTGTTTTTTGTAATTTTTTTGCTTGTTTTTTGTAATTTTGTGTGTTTTGCTGGTTTTGGTGGTACAGTTGCAGCTGCAGCAATGAACCTTGTGTTCATTAAAAAACACTAAAACAGAGAATAGAGAAAAAACCTCGTCACTGGTTTTCTGTGGAATTTTTTTTTGCATGTTTTTTGTAATTTTTTTGCGTGTTTTTTGTAATTTTTTTGCTTGTTTTTTGTAATTTTGTGTGTGTTTTGCTGGTTTTGGTGATACAGTTGCAGCTGCAGCTTGAAAACATCTTTCAGGAACTTTGTGTTCATTAAAAAAGCACTTAAACAGAAAAGAAAAAAACCTGGTCACTAGTTTTCTGGGTTTTTTTTGCATGTTTGTTGTATTTTTTTGCATTTTTTGCATTTTTTTGCGTGTTTTTTGCGTGTTTTTTGTCATTTTAATACATCTTTCAGGAACCTTGTGTTCATTAAAAAACACTTAAACAGAATAGAAAAAACCTGGTCACTGGTTTTCTGGGTTTTTGTTGCATGTTTTTTTGTATTTTTTTGTATTTTTTTGCGTGTATTTTGTCATTTTAATACATCTTTCAGGAACCTTGTGTTCATTAAAAAACATTAAAACAGAGAATAGAGAAAACCTGGTCACTGGTTTTCTGGGGGGTTTTTTGCATGCTTTTTGTAATTTTTTTGCATGTTTTTTCTAATTTTTTTTTGCATGCTTTTTGTATTTTTTTGTGTTTTTGTGTGTTATTTTGTGTGTTTTTGGTGTGTTTTGGTGGTACAGTACACAGCGAGACAGCAGAATAATAAACACGACATGTTTTTTGTAATTTTTTGCATGTCTTTATATATTTTTTTGCGTGCTTTTTGTAATTTTTTTGCGTGTATTTTGTCATTTTAAAACATCTTTCAGGAACCTTGTGTTCATTAAAAAACACTAAAACAGAGAATAGAGAAAACCTGGTCACTGGTTTTCTGGGGGTTTTTTTGCATGTCTTTTGTAATTTTTTTGCATACTTTTTGTAATTTGGTATTTTTGTGTGTTATTATGTGTGTTTTTTTGTAATTTTGTGTGTTTTTAGTGTTAAATAATATTTTTCTTGCTATCTGAGGAAACAGTTTAGTCTTTTTACAAGAGCTTACAAGATTATAAAAGGAGATTACAAGATTTTTTTTACAGGATTGTTTAATTGCTTAATGGTCTTGAATTTCAACTGCAAAAATAATTTAAAAAAACACATTTCTGGATGTTAAATAAGACATATTTCTGTTTGTTTTTACAGTAAAACTTTATATTTAATGTCCAATTTAATGTTTAATATTATATATATATTTAAATACAGATGTTTACTGCACATTATCTATATTTTTTAAGAAATTATCTGTAAAATAACTGTTTACAGTTATTGGACTGTAAGTGTTTTGCATCTTCTGCTGCCAGACTTTGGACCGTTTTTTATTATTATTATTTTTTACAGTGTTATATAATATTTTTCTTGCTATCTGAGGAAAAACTAACAGTTTAGTCTTTTTACAAGAGCAGAATGGAAAGTGGTGGTGGGCCGGCAGACTGTGTGGTGATGTTCATTACAGTTGTTGACATTTA
>NC_081533.1:2026078-2028810 GCF_030273125.1 Centropristis striata | reverse complement strand
CATGCTTTTTGTAATTTTTTTGCATGTTTTTTCTAATTTTTTTGCGTGCTTTTTGTATTTTTTTGTGTTTTTGTGTGTTATTTTGTGTGTTTTTTTGTAATTTTGTGTGTTTTTGGTGTGTTTTGGTGGTACAGTACACAGCGAGACAGCAGAATGATAAACACGACATGTTTTTTGTAATTTTTTGCGCGTCTTTTATATTTTTTTGCGTGCTTTTTGTAATTTTTTTGCATGCTTTTTGTAATTTTTTTGCGTGTTTTTTGTAGTTTTTTTGCTTGTTTTTTGTAATTTTTTGTGTGTTTTTCTGGTTTTGGTGATACAGTTGCAGCTGCAGCTTTAAAACATCTTTAAGGAACTTTGTGTTCATTAAAAAACATTAAAACAGAGAATAGAGAAAACATGGTCACTGGTTTTCTGGGGGTTTTTTTGCATGTTTTTTTGTATTTTTTTGTATTTTTTTGCATTTTTTTGCATGTTTTTTGTCATTTTAATACATCTTTCAGGAACCTTGTGTTCATTAAAAAACATTAAAACAGAGAATAGAGAAAACCTGGTCACTGTTTTCTGGGGGATTTTTTGCATGCTTTTTGTAATTTTTTTGCATGTTTTTTCAAATTTTTTTGCGTGCTTTTTGTATTTTTTTGTGTTTTTGTGTGTTATTTTTGTGGGGTTTTTTTTTGTAATTTTGTGTGTTTTTGGTGTGTTTTGGTGGTACAGTACACAGCGAGACAGCAGAATGATAAACACGACATGTTTTTTGTAATTTTTTGCGTGTCTTTTATATTTTTTTTGCGTGCTTTTTGTAATTTTTTGCGTGTATTTTGTCATTTTAAAACATCTTTCAGGAACCTTGTGTTCATTAAAAAACACTAAAACAGAGAATAGAGAAAACCTGGTCACTGGTTTTCTGGGGGGTTTTTTTTTCATGTCTTTTGTAATTTTTTTGCATACTTTTTGTAATTTTGTATTTTTGTGTGTTATTATGTGTGTGTTTTTGTAATTTTGTGTGTTTTTAGTGTTAAATAATATTTTTCTTGCTATCTGAGGAAACAGTTTAGTCTTTTTACAAGAGCTTACAAGATTATAAAAGGAGATTACAAGATTTTTTTACAGGATTGTTTAATTGCTTAATGGTCTTGAATTTCAATTGCAAGAATAATTAGAAAAAACATATTCCTGGATGTTAAATAAGACACATTTCTGTTTGTTTTTGCAGTAAAACTTTATATTTAATGTCTAATTTAATGTTTAATGTTATACATATATTTAAATACAGATATTTACTGCACATTATTGATATTTTTTAAGAAATTATCTGTAAAATAACCGTTTACAGTTATTGGACTGTAAGTGTTTTGCATCTTCTGCTGCCAGACTTTGGACCGTTTTTTTCTTATTATTATTTTTTACAGTGTTATATAATATTTTTCTTGCTATCTGAGGAAAAACTAACAGTTTAGTCTTTTTACAAGAGCAGAATGGAAAGTGGTGGTGGGCCGGCAGACTGTGTGGTGATGTTCATTACAGTTGTTGACATTTATTATTTGTTATTGAGTGGCCCGTTCTATCTTTATGATCCCTTATGGAATATGATTCGTTTGTCGGGTTGTTAAAGTGTGTAATCGTGCTGCGTGTGCTCCTTTAATAAGTGCGAGCTAGTTTGCTGCTGGTTTTATTGGTCTGTGGACTGGAACCAGTTGTCAGGTTGGTGGAACGGAACAAAAACATTTTCCACTTTGTGGTTTCTTGTTATTAATAATGATAGAAGCAGTTGTTATGAACTATAGAACAGCACTTCACATGCTGCAGGACCTGGAGGGAGACCAGAGCTGAGGCCAGAGATGCACTCCTCCTCCTCCTCCTCCTCCTCCTCCTCTCTCCTCCTCTTCTTCTTCTTCTTCTCTTCTTCTTCTTCTTCTTCTCTTCTCTCTCTCCTCCTCCTCCTCCTCCTCCTCCTCCTCCTCTCTTCTTCTTCTTCTCTTCTTCTTCTTCTTCTTCTTCTCTTCTTCTCTCTCTCCTCCTCTCCTCCTCCTCCTCCTCCTCTTCTTCTTCTTCTTCTTCTTCTCTTCTCCTCCTCCTTCTCCTCCTCCTCTTCTTCTTCTTTTCTTCTTCTTCTTCTTCTTCTTCTTCTTCTTCTTCTCCTCCTCCTCTTCTTCTTCTTCTTCTTCTTCTTCCTCCTCCTCCTCCTCGTCTTCTTCTCCTCCTCCTGTTCTTCTTCTTCTTCTTCTTCTCCTCCTCCTCCTCCTCCTCCCTTGTCTTCTTCTTCTTCTCCTCCTCCTCCTCCTCCTTCTCTTCCTCCTCCTCCTCCTCTTCTTCTTCTTCTTCTTCTTCCCCTCCTCCTCCACTCCTCTTCTTCCTCCTCCTCCTCCTCTTCATCCTGCTCTTCTTCCTCTTCCTCCTCCTCCTCCTTCTCCTCCTCCTCGTCTTCTTCTTCTTCTTCTTCTTCTTCTTCTTCTTCTTCTCCTCCTCCTCCTCCTCCTCTTCTTCTTCTTCTTCCTCCTCCTCTCCTCCTCCTCTTCTCCTACACTCCTCTCCTCTTCCTCCTCCACTCCTCTTCTCCTCCTCCTCCTCCTCCTCCCCCTCTTCCTCCACTCCTCTTCTCCTCCTCCTCCTCCCCCTCCTCCACTCCTCTTCTTCTTCATCCTCCTCCTCTTCATCCTGCTCTTCTTCCTCTTCCTCCTCCTCTTCTTCCTCCTCCTCTCCTCCATCTATAACTCTCTCCCACGCTCTTT
>NC_081533.1:1933578-2021078 GCF_030273125.1 Centropristis striata | reverse complement strand
AACAAAAGACACAAAATGACTTGAAACTGACTCAGAGAAGGAACCAAAAACATCTCTCCTCCTTTATTACCCTCAACATGCTGCTGGGGGATTTACTGTCTGTCAGGATTTTCTGAGACTATGATGGGACCCAAACAGAGTAGGGGTTCTTCTAAGTTTTATTTAAGGCGTCTTATTTTGACAGTCTTCCTGTAAATTCTGTGGTGGACTCTGCTAACACATCCATGTGCTCTTATTTTGAAAGCTACATGTGTTTGCTTTTATTTTTGAAGGCGGGTCTAACATGTTCTTACCTTAACGCCGTATGTTGTGTTTAATTTACACTGAAAGTCAGAACTTGGAGCTCGGAACAACGTCGAAAATTCTGACATTCATGTAGACCTTGAACGCACCATTAGCTGCCGGACACTCTATGTGCTGCAATGTAAATAATCTAACTAACGGAACATTACGCACATGCACAAGAGTAAAAATAGTAAATACACTGTAAAAAATGTTTAGTGTGAAAAACTGCTAAACCATGACAGTAAAAGACGTAAAATGATAAATGAGTTAATTCAGTTTCAGTAACAATGAAACACTGTAAATGTATATCAGCCAAAACTGTATTTTAACTTTTAAAAGAAAAAAACATTACTCCTCTGTAAAATACTCTGGCACTGTGTTTGTAGCAAAAATATACTGTAATATATATACAAGCATCATTTTTGCATTTATTTTTTGTGAAAAAATACTTTTTCTCACTGTTAAATATACTAAACAACATGTCTCTAACAGAAATATACTGTAATATTTAATGGTAAAAACTTTAATTTATGCAGCATTTATAAAGTATTTTCTTGTCAATTATATGGCAGAACAGCGTTTCTTTTGATGGAAAAACTTTTTATTTTTTACCGTAAAATATGGAATAAAATGGCAATCTGAAACGTGAAATCAACAGTTTCTAATATAATTTTACCGTAATATTTTTAAAAGTTGCACCGTATTTATTACGGTAAAGTTATGGCGACCACAGCTGCTGGTTTTTACCGTAAAAACAACAGATTTTTTTTTAATTTTTTTTTTACAGTGTATGAATAAACTCCAGTGAGGTGCAGAACACACCTGCAGAACACCTGAGTGCTCCATGGAGGCAGTTTGAGAGGAAGTGGTGATGCACCGATGGTATCGCCACGGTAACAGTAACATGGGAGATACCATCTGAGCATCATGAGGGTGAAAACAGTGTGTGAGGCCTGTTTGAAGATCTGAGTGTGTTTTTATCTGTGTGTGTGTGTGTGTGTGTGTGTGTCTGTGTGTGTGTGTGTGTGTGTGTGTGTGTGTGTGTGTGTGTGTGTGTGTGTGTGTTAGAGAGGTCACGGAGTTGCTGGGTGGGTTTTGTTATGGAACTAAAAAAGTTATTTGTTTGGACACACCTACACACACACACACACACACACACACACACACACACACACACACGTCTGGATCCAGTATTATACACACATAATTGTTCACATACAGGAACACAACACACACACACATGTATCAGGCTCTGAACATGGTTATATGGAGAGTAAACAGTGATGAGAGGAGAAACACAGAAGCAGCTGACGGAGGAGAGAAACAAAGAAGAAGGAGATGAAAAGACAAAGAGAAAGAAAATAAAAAAGGAACGAGGAAATGAGGCTGGGAAGAAAGAAAGAAAAAATAAAGGGGGAAAGAGGGCACGATGAACAATGGACCAAAAAAGATACAAATTACCAAAAAAAGACACAACATGACAAAAAAAGACACAAAATGACTAAAAATGACCAAAATGACCAAAAAAAGGACACAGAATGAACAAAAAAAGACACAAAATGACAAAAAATGACACAAAATTAATAAAAAATGACACAAAATGACCAAAAAAAGACACAAAATGACTAAAAAAGACAAAAAAGACGCAATATGACAAAAAAATTACACAAAATAAATAAAAAATGACACAAAATGACCAAAAAAAAGACACAAAATGACCAAAAAAGACACAAAATGACCAGAAAAAGACACAAAATGACCAAAAAGACACAAAATGACCAAAAAAAGACACAAAATGACAAAAAAGACACAAAATGACAAAAAAAATTACATAAAATGACAAAAAAAGACACAAAATGACTAGAAAAGACACAAAATTTCCAAAAAAAAAACAAAAAAACCCACAAAATGATCAAAACAGTTTTCGTCACATATTGTACATATTGAAGCATTGTGATTTTTCAAGCCTCTCCTGTCCTCTCCTCTCTGCTCTGTGTAAACTGAAACATCTACTTCACCTCCCACTAAATGAAAACAGACAGAAGGAGAAACAATGAGTGAAAGAGGAAACAGTAAATGCTGAGTAACATTTATAGTTCAGCACTTTTCAGGGTCATTCAGCTCACTGACCCCCAACACACACACACACACACACACACACACACACACACACTCACATACACTCGTACGGTGATATATGTGACTGAACACCGTCCATAAATTTTTAAATGGAAAAATCTCTTTCTGCGTTTGTTGATTTTTACTTTATAACAAGACGACCTGGGTGGCTCTGAGTGTGTGTGTGTGTGTGTGTGTGTGTGTGTGAGTGTGTGTTTTATTTAAGGCATCTTATTTGGACAGACTTCTCGTAAATTCGGTGGTGGACTCTGCTAACACATCCATGTGCTCTTATTTTGAAAGCTACATGTGTTTGCTTTTATTTTGAAGGTGGGTCTAACATGTAAAAAGACACAAAATAACTAAAAAATACACAACAAAAGACACAAAATGACAAAAAAAGACACAAAATAACTAAAAAAGACACAAAATGACTAAAATTGTTTCTCTAAACACAACAAGAGCCAAATAAAAGAGATAGACTGGATCAAAAAGTAGCTGCAGCCACTGTGATGTCACTCATTGGTTTTAAATACCTTGGGTTTGAAATTTGGCCCTCGGCATCTTTTCTGCAAAAAATTGCATCATTCGCCAAATGGATGTCAAGTATTTATGTTGTGTAAACTGCTAAAAAAAGCCACAAAATGACCAAAAAAGCCACAAAATTATTAAAAAAAGACACAAAATTAGAAAAAAAGACACAAAATGATGAAAAAAGAGACTAAAAGACACAAAACGACCAAAAAAACCCTCACAGAAGACACAAACTGACCAAAAAAACCCACAAAAAGAAACAAAATGACCAAAAAAAGACACAAAATTACTTAAAGAGACACAAAATTACTAAAAAAAAAAGACACAAAATGACCAAAAAAAGAAACAAAATGAATAAAAAAGACACAAAATGACCAAAAAAACCCCACAAAAAGAAACAAAATGACCAAAAAAGATACAAAAAGACACAAAAAATACACAACATGACTTACAAAGACACAAAATGACTAAAAGAGACACAAAATGACCAAAATAAAGATGCAAAATAATTAAAAAGACACAACAAAAGACACAAAAGAGAGACAAAATTACTAAAAAAAAGACACAAAATGACCAAAAAAAGAAACAAAATGACCAAAAAAAGAAACAAAATGACCAAAAAAAGACACAAAATGACCAAAAAAAAGACAAAACGACCAAAAAAGAAACAAATGAGGAGACAAAATGACCAAAAAAACACCACAAAAAGAAACAAAAGACACAAAAAAATACACAACATGACTTACAAAGACACAAAATGACTAAAAGAGACACAAAATGACCAAAAAAAGACGCAAAATAACTAAAAAGACACAACAAAAGACACAAAATGACCAAAAAAAGACACAAAATTACTTAAAGAGACACAAAATTACTAAAAAAAAGACACAAAATGACCAAAAAAAGAAACAAAATGAATAAAAAAGACACAAAATGACCAAAAAAGATACAAAAAGACACAAAAGACACAAAAAAATACACAACATGACTTACAAAGACACAAAATGACTAAAAGAGACACAAAATGACCAAAAAAAGACGCAAAATAACTAAAAAGACACAACAAAAGACACAAAATTACTAAAAAAAAGACACAAAATGACCAAAAAAGACACATAAAGACACAAAATGACAAAAAAACGGACACAAAATTACCAAAAAAGACACTAAAAAGACACAAAATGACTAAAAAAAAGACACAAAATGACTAAAAAAAGACACAAAATGACTAAAAAAGACACAAAATATCTAAAAAAGACACAAAAAACACACAAAATGAACAAAAAGACAAGAAAAGACACAAAATGACTAAAAAAAGACACAAAATGACAAAGAAAAGACACAAAATGACCAAAAAAAGACACAAAAAAGACACAAAATGACTAAAAAAAAGACACAAAAAAGACACAAAATGACCAAAAAAAGACACAAAAAAGACACAAAATGACTAAAAAAAAGACACAAAAAAGACACAAAATGACCAAAAAAAGACACAAAAAAGACACAAAATGACTAAAAAAAAGACACAAAATGACTAAAATTGTTGTGTTAAACACACCAGAGCCAAATCAAACAGAGTCCCACTAGAATAAAAACCAGAGTTGATGACAGGATCACACACAATCACAAGATCACAGTTATGTTGGTTTTTCTTTGTTTCTTTTGGGTTCTAAATGTTGATCCAGTAAGTCAGAATAAAAAATCAATTATTAACAGCACACGGTCAAATATTCTGTGCAACTTTTCTAGTTATTCTAGTATTTTCTGTTGTATCCAGCTAGTTTCTATGTATTTTAGTCGTCCTTTGGAGTTCATCATGTGTAACAGTATAAAATAAAAGTTTACTAGTAGATTTTTAAACAGTTTATTTATTATATTGTGTCTCGTTGTGTCTCTATATGATCAGATTCTCTGTTTTCCCTCCTTTTGTTCTGGCTCAGTCAGTCACAGAGCTGCAGGTTTTCTTAACCTTTCTCCTCCTGACACACTCCGCCGCAGAACACACACACACACACACACACACACACGGGGACACACCTCCAGCCAGTTTATACAGCTGTGTGAGATGTGTGTGTGTGTGTGTGCTGCTGCTCTATGAAATGAACCGGGGGGAAGAGAAGGAAAAGTTAAAGAACAACTATTTCTTTGTTGGAGATCTTAATGGTACAATGAGGCAGAGTCAGAAACACACTTCACTCATCAATCAGGGCTGGGAACAGCGTGTGTGTGTGTGTGTGTGTGTGTGTGTGTGTGTGTGTGTGTGTGACTCCCTCGTTCACCAAAACCTTCCGCTGACAAATCCACTAATCACAGCGACTCACTGGAATTAATTGATGTTTCTGAAATTTAAACCATTTGAAATGAAGGTGACTAAGCCTTTACACACACAGGGTGTAGAGAGGATTCTGTGTTTTTAACTCTACGGGGGCTATTTTGTACATTTTTGAATCCTTTTCATGTCTTTTCATGTCCTTTTGTGTTGTTATTTTTTAGCTATTTTGTGTCTTTTTTTGTCATGTTGTGTCTTCTGTGGGTTTTTTTTAGTCATTCTGTCTTCTCATTTTGTGTCTTTTTGGTCTTTTGTGTCTTTTTTTAGTCATTTAGTGTCTTTTTGGGTCTTTTTGGGTCATTTGTGTCTTTTTTTAGTCATGTTGAGTCTTTTTGGTCATTTTGTGTCTTTTTTGGTCATTTTGAGCCTTTTTTTTTGTCATTTTGTCTTTTTTGGTCATTTTGAGTCTTTTTTGTCATTTTGTGTCTTTTTTGGTCATTTGAGTCTTTTTTCAGTCATTTTGCGTCTTTTGTGTCTGTTTTTAGTCATTTTGTGTCTTTTTTGGTCATTTTGAGCCTTTTTTTTTTGTCATTTTGTCTTTTTTGGTCATTTTGAGTCTTTTTTGTCATTTTGTGTCTTTTTTGGTCATTTGAGTCTTTTTTTCAGTCATTTTGCGTCTTTTGTGTCTGTTTTTAGTCATTTTGTGTCTTTTTTGGTCATTTTGTGTCTTTTTTAGTCATGGAAGTGTTAGCAGAGTCCACCACAGAATTTACAAGAAGACGAATATGCATTTATTAACCAGTCGCACATTAGCCGGTTACCGGTCAGTAGCGACGGCACAAAGCGCCATATTAACCCACTGAAACGACACATATCTCCACCCAGTGGTGAGGAGGAGGACACGTTCCTGTTAGTTATTCAGTTTTCTCAGTTGCATGTAAACTGGGACAAGGACAGAAGTCCTATTAGATCTGCCTACAAGCACTTTTAAAGCTATTGAAAACACTTAATTTGGTAAATGGCCGACGAGTGAACGCTGGCACAACTAGCTGCCGCTGCTCGCCGGTAACTTTTCAACTTTTAACATTCCAGGCTGATTTTATTTTATGTTACTATGATCTAATCGGACAGTGAAATTGCGATCATTCTGGAATACTTTTAAAAACTGCTGGCACTATCGTTTACGTGAGCTGTCACTTTTCGCTCACCTGTCTTGTCCCGGTGTGATCCTCACCTGGCGTTTTCTGGCCGTCAGCGCTGCCTGAGTCCTCGTCCACAATGTGGGCCGGTAGGACATTCATCCTGTTTGTCTGTGTCTGGCTCTTTGTACTGCCCGTCCACCTGCCAGTGGCGGGTCTAATCCAGTACTCGGCCACTGACCTGCTCCGGCTGCGCCATCACCTGCCCGGACCAACGCCAGAGACTCTTCACCTCCACCCGGACATCATCTTCTACCCCCGCCGGAGATACATCCACCGAGGGTCCCGTCGGAACTTTCACCACAACACCTCAACAGCAATAAAATCCATCTGGTCCAGTTCCCGACGCCGGACTCGTCGCCCTCCACACTCCACCAGCCGGGCTGTCGACCACAGCGTGTTAGCCCGCCTAGCCCGGCCGGCTAACACCACCACCAGCTGCGACAGCTCTCCACTCAACTTCGCTCTACTCAACATCCGCTCACTGACAGGCAAGGGACATCTCATCCAAGACATCATCACAGACCGTAAGCTAGACTTTCTCTGTTTAACCGAGACGTGGCAACAGCCCCAGGACTACTCCCAGCTCAACGAATCCACTCCTCGTGGGTTTGTTTACACCTGTCAACCCCGCGGCTCTGGTCGGGGAGGAGGTCTCGCGATAAAATATTGCGAGAACTGGAAAGTCTCGCCGGTATCTGTGCCTGTCTCCAGTACGTTCGAGTCCTCTGTCTGTAAGCTGTCTGGTCCCACTCCAACCATCATTGCTACTGTCTACCGCCCCCCAAAACCCAATAGTGACTTTTTAACTGACTTTGCTGCTTTCCTCACCCATCTATCCTCTCACTCACCAAACATTATGCTGCTGGGGGATTTCAATATCCACATGGACAATACCAATCTGCCACTTACCAAAGACTTCACATCCTGCCTAGAGAGTTTTGGATTACAGCAACACACCACCATTCCCACACACTCCAAAGGACATATTCTGGACCTAATCTGCTGCTCTGGTGTCACCCCTCTGGACATAACCGCTGATGATCTCCCCATAACTGACCACTTTCTCCTCTCATTTACAGTGAAACTCACTCTCTCAATCTCTAAAACACCTCGCCTCATCTGTTACCGGAATATAAAGAATATTAACCCCGCCACTCTCACTTCAATTATTCACTCCTCCGGCCTCCTTGACATCCATAATCTATCCACCCCTGATGATCTGGTTTATCACTACAACAATGGACTCCATAATATTCTTGACTCTCTTGCTCCGTTAAAAAACAGGTCTGTCTCCTTCACCGTCTCCGCCCCCTGGTTCACCCCCGATCTTCGCCTCATGAAAACTAAAGGTCGGCAACTTGAAAGACTCCACAGAAAAACTGGTCTCACCATACACAAAGACATGTACAATAGCCACACATTACGCTATAAGGACTCCATTGCCAGCACAAAAACCCACTACTACTCCAGTTTAATCACTGCCAATGAAGGAAACTCCAAGTCACTGTTCTCCCTACTTAACAATATCACCAAACCCCAGGACTCTCTCCCCCCTCACTTACACACAACCTCCTCCTGCAATGCCATTATGTACTTTTTCACAGATAAAATCAAGAACATCCACCAGAACCTCGCATCAATGCCTCACCTCAGCACCTCAGCTGACCTCCCCCCACCCACCCACCCACTCTGCTCCTTCCAGCTCCCCACTCTCTCAGAAATCTCAGAACTCATCCGGACATCCAAGCCATCCACCTGTCAATTGGACCCCCTGCCCACACAACTTGTCAAAGCCTGCCTTCCTTCTCTGGTCCCCCTCATTTCTGCCATCATCCACTCCTCTCTCACCACTGGAACCGTCCCTACACCCTTCAAAACTGAAAAAACTGTTGCCTCCCAGCTCCACTCTCACCTATCCCACAATAATCTGTATGACCAGTTCCAGTCTGGTTTCCGTCCACTCCATAGCACCGAAACAGCACTCATCAAAATCACCAATGACCTCCTTATGGCATCTGATTCTGGACTCCTCACCATCCTCATCCTCCTCGACCTGAGTGCAGCCTTTGATACCATCTGTCACACCACCCTCCTCAGCAGGCTCTCTTCCATTGGCATCACCCACACCTCCCTGGACTGGTTCACTTCATACTTCTCTGGCCGCACTCACTTCATTCAACTCAAGTCGCACAAATCCATCCCCTCCTCCGTCACCTCAGGTGTGCCCCAGGGCTCTGTCCTGGGGCCCCTCGTCTTCATCATCTACCTCCTTCCCCTCGGCAATATCTTCCGCAAATTTAACATTCACTTCCACTGCTATGCCGATGACACCCAGCTCTACCTCACCACCAAACCCTCGTCCTCTCTCCCGCCCACCTCCCTCACCGATTGCATCTCTGAAATAAGAACCTGGTTCACCTCAAACTTCCTTAAACTAAACAGTAATAAAACAGAGGTTCTCCTCATTGGCACAAAATCCACTCTATCCAAAACCGACAGCTTTTCCCTCAACATCGACAACTCCTCTGTTTCACCATCCCCCCAGGTTAAGAGTCTGGGTGTCATCCTGGACAGTACACTATCCTTTCAATCCCACATCAACAACATTACCCGGTCTGCCTACTTCCATCTACGAAACATCAATCGCCTCCGCCCCTGCCTTACCCCCCACACTGCTGCCATCCTGGTCCACAGCCTCGTCACTTACAACTCTCTCCTCTTTGGCCTCCCTCATAAAATCACTCCATAAGCTTCAACTGGTCCAGAATTCCGCTGCCCGCATCATCACCAGAACCGCCTCTATCCACCACATCACCCCTGTCCTCCAACAGCTCCACTGGCTCCCAGTTCAGTTCCGGATTCAATACAAAGTCCTCCTGGTAACTTTCAAGGCCATCCACAACCTCGCCCCCCCATATCTGTCTGACCTCCTCCATGTTCCCGCTCCCTCAGATCCTCTTCCTCTATACACCTGTCTGTCCCCTCCGCCCGTCTCACCACCATGGGGAGCAGAGCATTCAGCCTCTGGAACTCACTACCACCCCAACTCAGGAACGTTGACTCACTCCCCCATTTCAAATCACAACTCAAAACACATCTGTTTAAAACTGCTTATTCCCTCTGATCACAATTACCCTGTCCAATCTATCTTTTGTATTGTATTGTTATTAATTCTGTGTATTTTATTGTATTTTATTGCTGAATCGTTTCTATCTTTTTTGTACGGTGTCCTTGAGTGCCAAGAAAGGCGCCTCCAAATAAAATGTATCATTATTATTATTGTTAGACGCCTGTGTCAGTTTTTAAGCATAGCTCCATTAAACTGAGCATGTAAAGCCAGTGAGTGTGTGTGAGCCGTGTGGACATAAAGCTGCTCCTGTTCACAGGGTCGTGGTCAGAGTGAACAGAGATCTCAGCCTCTGATACTCACACAACCAGGACAACAGATAGAAAACACATGTGGAGGAACCACTGGGAGATAACAAAGGACAGAGTGGCTCGCTCTCTGCTCGTCTCACAGAGAAAGAAACAGGAGAAACACATTTACTACGTCACATATGTGATATGAAAAATCTCTATATCATTTCCATGCACCTTAGTTGTTTAGACTGCATGTTTATGCAGTATTGTTGTTCTTTTTCTTCCTGTTTTTCCACCTACTGTTCCACTCACATGATCCCAGAATCATCTAGAACCAACACAGACTAATAATACCATGAAGAGTTAAATAAATATGTCATTTTTATGTCAATATAGATTTGACTTATTGCTCCTAACTGCATGGAGTTTTGTTCTATTTCCTCCATGTCTGACTCCTTCCATCCTGCCTGTATTCACCACTTAAAACATGTTTAAATACCATGTTGGTATATTTTTTCACCTATATGACCTGATACAACAGAAAATACTAGAAAAACTAGAAAAGTTGCACAGAATATTTGACCGTGTGCTGTTAATAATTGATTTTTTATTCTGACTTACTGGATCAACATTTAGAACCAAAAAGAAACAAAGAAAAACCAACATAAATGTGATCTTGTGATTGTGTGTGATCCTGTCATCAACTCTGGTTTTTATTCTAGTGGGACTCTGTTTGATTTGGCTCTTTGTGTGTTTAGAGGAACAATTTTAGTCATTTTGTGTCTTTTTGTGTCTCTTTTGGTCATCATATGTTTTTTTTGTGTATTTTAGTTATTTGATTTCTTTTTTTGGTCATTTTGCGTCTTCTTCAGTGTTTTTTTTTGGGTAGTTTTCACTTCTCATTTTGGTGATTTGGTGTCTTTTTGTGTCTTTTTGTGTCGTTTTTAGTGATTTGTGTCTTTTGTGGTAATTTTGTGTCTTTTTGTGCCTATTTTTAGTCATTTTGTGTCTTTTTTGTGTCTTTTTGTGTCTTTTGTGGTCATTTTGTGTCTTTTTTTTGGTCATTTTGTGTCTTTTTTTAGTAATGTTGTGTCTTTTTTTGGTCATTTTGATACTGCCTTCAGCCGCCCCCAGGTAATTTGAGTTTGAGACGCCTTATTTAGAGGATGGATATGTTTCATACATATATTGACAATAATGCGTTTTCCTCAGCAGTTTACACAACATAAATACTTGACATCCATTTGGCGAATGATGCAATTTTTGCAGAAAAGATGCCGAGGGCCAAATTTCAAACCCAAGGCATTTAAAACCAATGAGTGACATCACAGTGGCTGCAGCTACTTTTCATCCTTCTATGTGTGAAAGCAGCGTGTCCACCATTAGAAACCAGAGCCTTCCAGCGAGCGTGCTGGTATTCTGGGTCGACTCTATTTTCAGTTCCATGGTCTCAGATGGGGTTCCACAGAAATATGCAGGAACATATTTCATTATTGTTAGATCATGTTTTTTCCATTGCCTAAATGCCATTTCAGATGCTTTTCCATTTTCCATTGCATACTGATTTTGTGGCGGATTCTGGCCCGAGAAGCGTCGCAGTGGAAGTTTAAATTCAAAGATGTTGTATTAAGTATCGTCTGCTGGCGGCGCCGCGCCAAAAACATCAGCACCGACCTTCAACATCCCACAAGAGATGTGCTGAGACAGACGCAGTAACCGATCTGTGTCTCATTCCAGGTATTAGCCATGCCTGAGGCCACAGGGAACCCTCAGCCAGCTGCTGTGGTTTTGGACGGGGCTACGTCCTGGAATAGAATACAGCGATACTGGCTGTGACGAAGCCCAGACAGATTTACGTTGAGGGCAGAAAACTATTCTTGTCTTCAAACTGGCCACATACATAGACCGCTGCTGCAACTGCCATCTCCACCAACTATTCAGTGATTTCTATCCCCTGCAGACAAAGGTTCACCGTGGTGTATTTGGTGGCTGGCTGTGATTTCCTCTGCGTTCATTCTCTGACCTGCAATCAGACGCCTTCTGTTCTGTGCACTTTGTCTCGGTTGGAAGCGAAGATGAACAGACAAAACAAAAAGGAGAAACAGAGAGACGAGCCAGAGGGAATCCTCAGCCAGCCAGCCGATGTGGTTTTTGGATCAGGCTATATCCTGGAATACAATACAGGAATATTAGCTGTTGCAGAGCCCAAAGAGCCTCATGTTGAAGGCAGGAACCTTTTTTTTGTTTCACCTTCAGGCCAGAATAGCGTCTGCATCCCAAACTGTAACGGTAAAAAAAGAGAGACAAGATCCTGGAAATAATTACAGATCGAGATAAGAAATCAAGATTCTACCACTGATTGTAATTTCCCTTTCGATGCTGTTAAAAAGAGCCTGATCTGTGCTTTAATTCCAGGTATTAATCAGCCTCAGAGCCACAGTGAACTCTCAACAAGAATGGTCTTGGCTCGGGTTATTTCCTGGAATACAGTAAAGAAACTTTACCCTGATAGAACCCAGAGAACCTCATATTTAATCAGTTTCTCTTTGGGAAATATTTGATATTATACAACAGAAAAACACTGCTTATATAAATGCATCACTAGTAATAACAATCCAATAATATATTTGGAATATAAAAACAATCTGAGTGAATCCATTCTGCATAATTAATACTTTAAGTACATTTTGATGCTGATACTTTTGTACTTTTACTTCAGTAAGTTTTGAATGCAGGACTTTTAGTGTAGTAAAGTACTGTACAGTGTGGTATTAGTACTTTTACTGCAGTAAAGGGTCTGAATACTTCTTCCACCACTGGATAACTTTATTGTCTCTGTACTGGTTTGTTAAGTGCCCCGTGGTATTTTATTCTGAAGATTCTCCTCTATTGTATTTGTTTACGGCAAGAACCATGCAGTTTTTCTCCTGCAGTATGAATGTTAGTATAAAAAATTAGTATAAAAATGGAAAAATTAGATGCCATTTACATTTATCTTCTGATATTCTTTGAAATACAAATATGTTCTATTGTCTCATATTATCTGCACTGCAAAACAAGAAAAGTTGGGTGAACTCAAAATTTCAAGGCAACAAACTTCGATAAAATTTTAAGTTGGACAATTAAACTAAATATTTTAAGTTTTGTTTTTGAGTTTGCTCAACTCTGAATTTCTCTGGCACCATTGTAACGCCGATATCAATGTCAGCTAATGTTGCGACCACAATTTTGAGTTAGCATTGATACGCTAATGGCTACTCTTGTAGCTGTAACAAGCAGCGCCACTAGCATCAGTTAGCCGCTAGTATCAGTTAGTCGCTAGCATCAGTTAGCCGCTAGCATCAGTTAGCCGCTAGCATCAGTTAGCCGCTAGCATCAGTTAGCCGCTAGTATCAGTTAGTTGCTAGCGTCAGTTAGCCGCTAGCATCAGTTAGCCGCTAGCTTTCGCTAATGACCAAATTTCACAACAAAGAAATAAGAGTTATCAGAACTATTGTCCCTTGTTGTGAACCCCAACTTAAAGATATAAGTAACAACAACTCACCAACTTGTTTTTGAGCAGACAACTGGCTTCATTTGTTGTGCTAACTTACATTATTGCCCTAAATGTCAATAATTTATATTTCCAAGTTTTACCAACTTAAATCACTGTTTTAGGCCAAAAAATACAAGTTGGCTTTTTTTGCAGTGTAGAAGTCATGCTTGAAATATCTGAATACAGTAGGAATATTAATAGGAACTAGCAACGATCCATAAAACAGTTGAGAATATTTGCAGCACAAGATCATCAACCAGTAAATCAGTTCTCAGTGAAATAATTCACTGCTCTTAATAACAGCTCAGCTCAGACTAAATAACGTCCTCTACATTCTTCATGCAGCCATCAAACACAGAGACGGATCTGCTTCGTAACTCCATCTCTCCCTCCAGAACAGAACGTCTGACAGTTACAGATGTCGGTTTGATTCCAGGTATTAGTCCGAGCCGACACCTGAGGGATCACCCGAGTCGGCCGCTGTGGCTTTTTTGGCGTTGGGTCAATTCCCGGAACACAATACATCAATATTAGCTGTGACGAAGCCCAAAGAGCTGGAGGTTTGAAACGTTAGATGATTGGATTTGAGCGCTGGAACGAATAAAAGACTCTGTTGGAGACGTGGAAGGAGTTTGTCTCTGTCATTCAACTTTCTCTTCCAGAGGATTACATTTATTTATATTTTAGCTTGGGTCATATTTTATTCACTTTATCTCTCTGTTTCTGCTATTATCCTTTTGACATGTTTTGCTTTTTTTCATCTATTTTTTATATATTAACCTCTATAATGAATTATCTTCGTTGGTTTTTGTTATTTCTCTCTTCTGCTCGTTGTTTTTGCATCTTTTTTCCACTTGTTTCGTCATATTTGGCTTCTTAGTTCTTCCTCTTTCTGTCTCTCTGTTTCTTTTCATTTTGTCTTTCTTTGTCATTTTAAGCTTTTCTCTTACTTTTTTTGCAGTGTGCATTTCGACATTTTTAATGCAATCTTTTGTGTTTAATGTTTTTTTGTGTGATTTTTATGTATTTTTTGTGTTTTTTATGTTTCTTTATTTTTGTGTGTTTTTTTGTCATTTGTTGTCTGTGTTTTTTGTAAAAAAAAAAGAATTGTTTTTTATGTGGGTGTTTTGTCAATTTTGTGTGTTTTTGTGTGTGTTTGATGTGTGTTTTTGTATTTTTATGTGTGGTTTTTGTAAAAAAAAATTATGTTTTTTTCCAGTGTGTTTTTGTGTGTTTTGAGTGTACTTTTTGTCTTCTTTTTGTGTTTTTTGTGTGTTTTTAGTATTTTTGTGTGTGTTCTTCTGTTCAGAATGTTGATCCAGCCATGGTTTTTATTGTTTTTATCTTCTGCTGGTTGTTTTGACTAAACAAAAAAACAAAGTTTCAGTTGTAAATGCGAGACGAGAGCTTTATTATAATCCTTATTTCTCCTCGACTGATGAGTCATAATAACAAAGCTGCTAGATAACTTCATCTTTGTACTTTAATGTATCTTGTTCTGGACGTTTTCTGAATCGACTGATGCTTTAGTTTGCTTCCTGAGAAGATAAATGAGCTGTAATAAAAATAATAATCAGCCAAAATGTTCCTGATGGTTGTTGACACGTCAGTGTTGTGTTTTATGATTAATGACTCGTATTGTTATTGCTGAGCTATTAGCTACTGGACCCCACAACACACACACAACTGTTAATGAAATGTGTGTGTATGTGAGAGAGAGGTGTGTGTGTGTGTGTGTGTCCTTTTTCTATAGAATGACATCAGTGTTTTTTGGATGGTGTTGTGTCTGTACACTCAGTGACCGTTGCTAAGGTCATCTGTGTGTGTGTTGAGTGTGTGTGTGTGTGTGTGTGTGTGTGTGGGAAAGAGGAATAAACAGAGTTTGCAGACTGGACGCTAAGGGGGTAGCATCCCCTCCGGCTCTGACTGCAGCTGGGAGAGACTGCTGCAGGAGGACTGTCCCGCTTCGACTTGTTCTTACTCTTCTTAACGAGCCGCGGGGGCCGGAGGCTCTTCTTAACGAGCCGCAGGGGCCTGTGACTCTTCTTAACGAGCCGTGGGGGCCGACGGCTCTTCTTAACAAGCCATGGGGGCCGGTGGCTCTTCTTAACGAGCCACGGGGGCCGGTGACTCTTCTTAACGAGCCGCGGGGGCCGACGACTCTTCTTAACGAGCCGCGGGGGCCGACGGCTCTTCTTAACGAGCTGCGGGGGCCGACGGCTCTTCTTAACGAGCCACGGGGGCCGGTGACTCTTCTCAACGAGCCGCAGGGGCCAACGGCTCTTCTTAACGAGCCGCGGGGGCCGGAGGCTCGTTGAGAAGAGTAAGTACGAGTCTCCGAAGCTCTCTAATAACACCAGAAAAAGTCGCTAGTTTTGTCGCTAGTTGCTTTTTTGAAAAATAGTCGCTAGGGGGGTCTGAAAAGTCGCTAAATCTGGCGACAAAGCTGCTAAATTGGCAACACTGCCGCTCACTGACGAGCTACGCTGTTACGTATACGTTTACGTTACGTTACGTTACATTACGTTAGCTGCGCTACTCGCCATATCGACCGTGTATAAGCCTGAACGTCACCTTTTACGTTGATGTCCTAAGAGTCAGACAGGATTTGATGCCTCGTTGATGACTCAGAACAAGTCTAAAATAACGTTGTGTGTTGTTGTGATCACACAGTGTGAGTAGAAATCATTAGTGGCGCATTGATATTAATGATCATGTGAAATTTCAGCAGCGGAGCAAGTAATGAATGAATGAATGTAGAGGAAACACTGGAAATAGAAGTCAGACTTCTTAAAGATACTGAATCATTCAGTTTAACTGGAGTCTGAAGAGCTTCAAAGGTAAAATGTAAGTTTCTCCTTTTTACATTGTTCACGTCAATGTTCACCAATGCTCATGTTTATTCAACACAAATGTGTGTGTGTGTGTGTGTGTGTGTGTGTGTGTGTGTGTTTGTGTGTTTGCGTATGTGTGTGTATGGGATGTGGGTTGTCTTTGCTAAATGTCGTAGTTTAGTGTCAGTGTGATAAAACATCTCTTAGCACAGCAGTGAGACTTCTCACACACAGTCACTAATCCATCTGTCTCACACACACACACACACACACACACACACACACAGATTGAGAGAGGGAACTAGGCCTCAGTTTGTCATATATTTTCACACATACTTGTACACACTTTACACACAGAACACAGTCGCACAAATGTAGTCACACACACACACACACACACACACACACAGCTGGCCCTTTTGTCACTTAAGCACAGATTGTATTATGCAGAATGCAAACACACACACACACTTAAACACTCACATGTGCACACACACACCCACTTGCAGACCACAGAATGATAATTTGAAAAATACAAAACCAGAAAAATCTTCTCTGCAAGGGATTGAATTTTTTTCTTCTTCTTCTATCTTTAATCCTCTTTCTTTCATTTTTCTTTTCTGGGTTGCCGTTTTCTCAGCAGTCTGAATTAAAAACACCTGGATGTCCTTCTCTCTCTCTCTCTCTCTCTCTCTCTCTCTCTCTCTTCTTTTTCTGCCCTCGTTCTCATATCGTCCCCATCTCCAACCCTCGTCTTCCTCACAAGCCTTCGTCTCTCCTCGTCCTGCAGCGCCTCATTATTTTCATTTCTATGATAATGATAATGATAAGAACTGTTGAGGTTCAGAGAGACTTCAGGCTGTTGGTGACTCAGTGACTGTTGATTAACTCTATCAGTTCTATTTCCTCCATGTCTGACTCCTTCCATCCTGCCTGTATTCACCTTAAAACATGGTTAAATACCATGGTGGTATATTTTTTCACCTATATGACCTGATAATTATAATAGATTTTTTATTCTGACTTACTGGATCAACATTTAGAACCAAAAAGAAACAAAGAGTTTGGGTCATTTGGTCATTTTGTGTCTTTTTTTGGTAATTTTGTGTCTTTTTTTAGTAATTTTGTGTTTGTTTTTTAGTAATTTTGTCTTTTTGTGTCTTTTTTGGTCATTTTGTGTCTTTTTGTTTATTGTTTTAGTCATTTTGTGTTTGTTTTTTTGGTCATTTTGTGTCTTTTTGTGTCGTTTTTGTGTCTTTTTTGTTCATTTTTTGTCTTTCTTTAGTCATTTTGTGTTTGTTTTTTGGTCTTTTTGTTTCTTTTTGTGTCATTTTGTGTCCTTTTTGTGTCTTTTTTTAGTCATTTTGTCTTTGTTTTTTTATCATTTTGTGTCGTTTTTTGGTCATTTTGTCACTTTTTGTGTGCTTTTTTGGTCATTTTGTGTCTTTGTTGTGTTTTTTTTAGTTATTTTGTGTCTTTTTGTGTCTTTTTAGTCATTTTGTCTGTGTTTTTTATCATTTGGTGTCTTTTTTGGGTTTTTTTTTGTCTTTTTTTAGTCATTTTGTGTGCTTTTTTGGTCATTTTGTGTTTGTTTTTGTCATTTTGTCTCTTTTTTGGGCACTCAGTGTCTTTGGTGTGTTTTTTTTGGTCATTTTGTGTCTTTTTTGGTCATTTTGTGTCTTTTTTGGTCATTTTGTGTTTGTTTTTGTCATTTTGTCTCTTTTTTGGTCACTTTGTGTCTTTGGCGTGTTTTTTTTAGTCATTTTGTGTCTTTTTGTGTCTTTTTTGGTCATTTTGTGTCTTTTTTTGGTCATTTTGTGTCTTTTTTTAGTCATTTTGTGTCTTTGAAAGGGAATCAAAGGACAGTCTCCAGAAAGATATAGAGAGATAAAAGTGAAAACTTCTTGTTCCATCTGAATCCATCACTTCTTCTCCTCTTGTAGTTGAAGTGGTGTGATCGACTCCTGACCTCCGTCTGACTCTGTCTCTGTGTGTTTGTGCAGCTTTTCAGTCTCTGAGTGTATGTACGGAAAGGAGAGCTCCTGTTTTCACTGTACCATGTCGCAACTGTTTTGCAACCGGCTTTAGGGTTTGGTTTGGTTCGGGGGAAAAGATTACCTCATGGATCCAATATGCATCCAGTAGTTTTGTTGCCGTCCAACGTGATTTAAAGTCGGTGGAGTCGCAGTTCAAAGCGGTTTGGAGGACGAGCTGCTGGTGCCCAGGGGGAATCAGCCAATAACAGTACAAAGAGTCAATGAGGAGCAGTATAAATTAAAAGTTAATTAAGAGTTGCACACATGGAGGGTGTTTACGGCTTCACACTGTGAAAATTAATCTCTTTAATTTACGGTAAAATACCAAAATTGTTACGCTAAAGACACCAGACCAACTGTCTCTTGAGGACAGGATCACATTTATGATACACCAAGTAAAACTGGAGACAAGCTCAAATAGATTTAGTATCAAATGATAGAACTGGATGGAACCCTCTTATATGTTAGATTTGACACCTTTGGTCACATGTGCAACATTTATAATTCTTTATTGAGCATGATAGTGTTTTGGAAGTAAAAAAAAAGATTCAAAATCACATTTTATGTTGGACTAAAGGACTAAAAAAGACACAAAATGACCAAAAAAAGACACAAAATGACACAAAATGACCAGAAAAGACACAAAATAACAAAAATACAAAACACAAAATGACAAAAAAAAATACAAAATAACTCCAACTCTGTTTCTTTTTGGTTCTAAATGTTGATCCAGTAAATCAGAATAAAAGATCAATTATTATTATCAGGTCATATAGGTGAAAAAAATATACCAACATGGTATTTAAACATGTTTTAAGTGGTGAATACAGGCAGGATGGAAGGAGTCAGAGAGTTAGAAGCTTTTGTCACTTCTCTCTCTCTCCATCCTTCTGGATACTGTCCTTTCCTTCCTTCCTTTCCTCTCTTCTTCTGTCCTCTCTCCTATGTTTCCTTCCCTCCTTCTCATCATCTTCCACCCAGATGCCATCCTGCTGTTGATGAATTCAATCAAAAGCTCATTTGTCACTGTCTGAAAACACACCAGGAATGGAAGCATCGTGTGCTGCGTCACGTACAGAAACACTCCGTGTGTGTGTGTGTGTGTGTGTGTGTGTGTGTGTGTGTGTGTAAACAGGTTGTTCCTGTTGCGTTTCCATGTCTGCCTCCGGTGACTTGGATTATTCCCTCTCTGACTGGAAGGACAGCCAAAGGTTACCAGATGCTAAATAACACAATGCAACGTTATATAACGCTTTACCAGATATCAATCACTTCATATTATCATCATGCAAATTTATATTCTAACGCTGTAAAGTTTATTCATGCAGCCACGGCACAAAGAGCGTCCTGTAACTCATTATTGACATCTTGCATCAGCGTTTTCTCTCCATGGAAATGTCTCAAAGTCTTCAAGGACGTCGGGTCGATCCACCGAGTTTTATGTTTTTTTTTTTGCTAATTTTGTGTCTTTTTGTATCTTTTTTGGTCTTTTTTGTTTGTTTGTGTCTTTTTTTAGTCATTTTGTCTTAGTTTTTTGTCATTTTGCGTCTTTTTTTGGTCATTTTGTGTCTTTTTTGGTCATTTTGTCATTTTTTTGTCATTTTTTGTCTTTTGGTGTCTTTTGGTGTCTTTTTTGGTCATTTTGTGTTTGTTTTTTGGTAATTTTGTGTCTATTTGTGTCTTTTTTTAGTCATTTTGTCTTAGTTTTTTGTCATTTTGTGTCTTTTGTGGTAATTTTGTGTCTTTTGTGGTAATTTTGTGTCTTTTTTTAGTCATTTTGTGTTCGTTTTTTGGTCATTTTGTGTCTGTTTGTGCCTTTTTTTAGTCATTTTGTCTTAGTTTTTTGTCATTTTGTGTCTTTTTTGTCATTTTGTGTTTGTTTTTTGGTCATTCTGTGTCTTTTTTAGTCATTTTGTGTCCGTCTGGAAGGACAGCCAAAGGTTACCAGATGCTAAATAACACAATGCAACGTTATATAATGCTTTACCAGATATCAATCACTTCATATTATCATCATGCAAATTTATGTTCTAACGCTGTAAAGTTAATTCATGCAGCCACGGCACAAAGAATGTCCTGTAACTCATTATTGACATCTTGCATCAGCGTTTTCTCTCCATGATCTCTCTCTCTCCAAAATCTTCGAGGAGTTCGGGTCGATCCACCGAGTTTTATGTCTTTTTTGCAATTTTGTGTCTTTTGTTGGTCATTTTGTGTCTTTTTTTAGTCATTTTGTCTTAGTTTTTTGGTAATATTTGTGTCTTTTTTGGTAATATTTGTGTCTTTTTTGGTAATTTTGTGTCTTTTTTGGTAATTTTGTCTTTTTGTGCCTTTTTTTAGTCATTTTGTCTTAGTTTTTGTCATTTTTTGGTAATTTTGTGTCTTTTTTTTGTCATTTTGTCTTTGTTTTTCGGTCATTTTGTGTCTTTTGTGTCTTTTTTGTGTCTTTTTTGTCATTTTGTTTTTGTTTTTTGGTCATTTTGTTTCTTTTGTGTCTTTTTTGTGTCTTTTTTGGTAATTTTGTGTCTTTTTTGGTCATTTTGTGTCTTTTTTTGGTCATTTTGTGTTTGTTTTTTGGTCCTTCTGTGTATTTTTGTGTCTTTTTTTGTCATTTTGTGTTTGTTTTTTGGTCATTCTGTGTATTTTTGTGTCTTTTTTTGTCATTTTGTGTCTGTCTGGAAGGACAGCCAAAGGTTACCAGATGCTAAATAACACAATGCAACGTTATATAACGCTTTACCAGATATGAGTCACTTCATATTATCATCATGCAAATTTATGTTCTAACGCTGTAAAGTTTATTCATGCAGCCATGGCACAAAGAACGTCCTGTAACTCATTATTGACATCTTGCATCAGCGGAGTTTTATGTCTTTTTTGCAAATTTTGTGTTTTTTTTTTTTGTCATTTTGTGTCTTTTGTTGGTCATTTTGAGTATTTTTGTCTTTTTTTAGTAATTTTGTCTTAGTTTTTTGTCATTTTGTGTCTTTTTTGGTAATTTTGTCTTTTTGTGCCTTTTTTAGTCATTTTGTCTTAGTTTCTTGTCATTTTTTGGTAATTTTGTGTGTTTTTTGTCATTTTGTTTTTGTTTTTGGTAATTTTGTGTCTTTTTGGGTAATTTTGTGTCTTTTTTTGTCATTTTGTGTTTGTTTTTTGGTCATTCTGTGTATTTTTGTGTCTTTTTTAGTCATTTTGTGTCTGTCTGGAAGGACAGCCAAAGGTTACCAGATGCTAAATAACACAATGCAACGTTATATAACGCTTTACCAGATATGAGTCACTTCACATTATCATCATGCAAATTTATATTCTAACGCTGTAAAGTTTATTCATGCAGCCACAGCACAAAGAATGTCCTGTAACTCATTATTGACATCTTGCATCAGCGTTTTCTCTCCATTGAAATCTCTCAAAGTCCTTGAGGAGTTCGGGTCAATCCACCGAGTCGCCCCAGTGCTCCAGTTTTGAATTGTAAAACCCAAAAGAGAATTCATATTCTCCAGCCTTGAGGTCCCTCGACTGGAGTCTGAACGGTTTTCCACTCCATTATTGGCGGCATTTACATTATTGGCGGTATTTCCACTCGATTCTCTGGACTCTGACTGTTTGATTCAAAGACATGGAGCGACACGCACCGCAACACGGACACGGATCATATAAACTGTGGTGGGAACGTTTAGCAGTCGGGCTCAAAGAAATCTTCATACTTTGTTCTATGAGAAAGACTTTAGACCAGGGGTCCCAAACTCAAACTGGAAAATGTCCTCTGGGTAAATAGTGAAAGGGCCACGGGGGCTACTGCCGGTGTGTGTACACTATGATGAGAAATCTTCAGAGATTTATAACAATTAATACTTGTAATGTTATGATACTATATAATATACAAGGAGCACACCTACAACAAGCATTCCTTTACAAGTACTTATTTATACAGCAACCTATGACCTTTAACCTCAAAATGTGTGTGTGTGTGTGTGTGTGTTTGAAGCATGTGTGCACGCTTAAGTGCACGCTTAAGTGCATGTGCACGCTTAAGTGCGTGTGTGTGTGTGTGCGTGTATCTGTAACTGTAATCACATCAAAGATCAAAGGCAATCAGAGCAATCAACAGAATTAACTGCCACCTGAATGTTCCTGAACAGTGACAGCAGCCAGAGGTGGACAGACTGGAATTTCTGGCCTTGAACAGAAAGCATTTTTGGCAAAACCATAATACCTATCATTGATCCGACTTCACTTTGAGCATCCTGAGTTCTTCTACATATGTTTTTTTTTTCAGAAAAATGAAAAAATAGCTTTGTTAGAGCGATCTAGAAAAACTGTTACATCTCCCTTTTTCAGAAATCTTCCTGCGTTTTTAATATGGGAGCCAATGAGGCTGTTGGTGGTGTTGGTGGATCAGCTGTGCGTCCTACGCCCAAACTATAACTCTGACAGCTTTACCAGAGGATTGTGAGGGAGAAGACTAATTTTCCAAACTTTCCTACTGTCATTTTGTGTCTTTTTTGTCTTTTTTTGGTCATTTTGTGGGTTCTTTGTGTCTCTTTCGGTAATGTTGTGTCTGTTGTTGTGTCTTTTTTTAGTTATTTTGTGTCTTTTTCTTTGTCATTTTGTGTCTTTTTTGTGAATTTTTTGGTCATTTGTGTCTTTTTGTGTCTTTTTTGTAATTCTGTGTCTGTTGTGTCTTTTTTTTAGTTATTTTGTGTTTCTGTTTTTTTCATTTTGTGACTTCTGTGGGATGTTTTGGGGTTATTCTGCCTTCTCATTTTGTGTCTTTTTTGGTCATTTTGTGTCTTTTTTTTAATCATTTTGTGTGTTTTTTGTGTGTTTTTTTGGTCTGCTTTGTTTTCTAGTCTGGATGTGAGGAAGAAGCCATGCTTTGGCACTTTTGGAGACTCCAGAGGGTTAATGAAGTGAGTAAAACATAGCTGGGTGTGTTGAGTGATGTCTCATTGCTGCTAAATGTCCAATACTGGGACAAATCTGAGTATTCCTGCATTTGCTACACAAAGGAAATAATTAAAGAAGCCAATGTGTAGTGGTCACAACCACAGCGGTAGTTTTCCTCGTCTTCAAATAGGACTCTTCTCTCTCTCACTCCATCATTTCCCTGCATGCTGTTATTTGTGTCAGAGAATGTGAACAAATCTCAGCTAGGCATGACTTTTGGTTAGTTGTTGTACCAACATGCTCCATCACAGACGTCGGCTATAAACAGAAAATGTGTGGTTAAAAATATAAAAAATAAATGGGCTTACGCTGCATTCATGAAGTGTTTGAATAGTCTGAAAGATGAGTTGGGAAAAGTCACAATCAAATCAGAAAAACAACTCAGAAAATCTGAAAAAATGTTGATGAGATGATGTCACACTACACGGAAATGTAAAGAATGAAAGTAAATGTTAAAAAACTTCTGGAAAGGTGTTATAAAAGACAGTTTAAACAGTAAATAAATGTACGTAAATGCCGGAAAGGAAGTTGGTACGAGGGTCATGTGACTACCGTAAGTTACGTAAAAAATGCAAGTTGCGGAAAAAACGCAAGTTACGGAAAAAACGCAAGTTACGGAAAAAACGCAAGTTACGGAAAAAACGCAAGTTACGGAAAAGACGCAAGTTACGTAAAAGACGCATGTTACGTAAAAAACGTATGTTACGTAAAAGACGCAAGTTACGCAAAAAACGTAAGTTATGTAAAAAAAAACGCAAGTTACGCAAAAGACGCAAGTTATGTAAAAGACGCAAGTTACGTAAAAGACGCAAGTTACGTAAAAAAACGTAAGTTACGTAAAAACGCGGGTTAAAATTGTTAAAAATGCAAGTTACATAAAAAAACGAAATGTGATGTAATGAGTGTCAGTTAATGTTAGGTTAATGGTGAGAAACTTTATATACGTTCATATATTGCATATCAGTTCTTGTCTGACTTGTATTTTTTTTTTCACTGTATAGAGCTTTTATTCTTGTAGAGTGACCTAGATTAGTTAGAAAAGTTCTTTACTAGCATTAACCTCAACAACAAGTAATATTTTAGTGTTTTTTAGGGAATTATTGTTTTGTTTAAATGTTCTGTTCACACATCTTGCAAATTAATTATGACTTAAAACTTGGACACACAGAAGTTGGACTTCCCAACTCAAACTTGTGCATGAACACACACATTTACTCTTAAACACACTTGACTCCTGGTTGCAGCACTCCTGGCTCTAACTCTCTCTCGCTCTCTCGCTCTCTCTCTCTCTCTCTCTCTCTCTCTCTCTCTCTCTCTTTTCGTTTCAGTGACATTGTTGGTCCGCAGAGCACAGTGGAAGCATTGTTACTTTAAATGAATTTATTATCTTGTTTGACTGTAAGCCTGTTAGCCAGCAGGAGAAAGTCTGAGCTGTTTCCTTCTGAATCTCCGCTGCCTCCAAATGTATGCATGTACATGCGAGTGTGTGTGTGTGTGTGTGTGTGTGTGTGTGTGTGTGCAGTTTGTGTACATTAACCATGGACCTGTTCTCTGTCCAACGTGACCCAAGAATAAATATGCCTCTTTTCTCATTTTGCTGTGTTCCTCACTGTTTCCATCACCTGCTTGACCCAAATAAATAGACCTAATCAGCCCTTTCAAAATAAAAGCCTCGCCTCATTCAAAGTGAGGTGGTGTTTTATTTTGTCTTCTGGTCTTGTTATTTCCTGTTTTATTTTGAAATAGTAACTCTCCTCTTGTTTCAGGTCACTTGCCCTTCCCCGAGTGTCATCTGTCTGATTGTCTCCACTAATTACTGATTGTGTTCACCTGGTGCTCCCTTCCCTCCATGTGTTCAATAGTCTGTTCACCTGGTGCTCCCTTCCCTCCATGTGTTCCAATAGTCTGTGTTCACCTGGTGCTCCCTTCCCTCCATGTGTTCCAATAGTCTGTCCACCTGGTGCTCCCTTCCCTCCATGTGTTCAATAGTCTGTTCACCTGGTGCTCCCTTCCCTCCATGTGTTCAATAGTCTGTTCACCTGGTGCTCCCTTCCCTCCATGTGTTCCAATAGTCTGTGTTCACCTGGTGCTCCCTTCCCTCCATGTGTTCCTATAGTCTGTGTTCACCTGGTGCTCCCTTCCCTCCATGTGTTCCAATAGTCTGTCCACCTGGTGCTCCCTTCCCTCCATGTGTTCCAATAGTCTGAGTGATTTTTCTTTGTAATTTATTAGTTATGTGCAGTTCTTAGTTTCATAGTTTTTTGAGTCAGCCGTTTAGTTTTTCCTCCTTTTGGAGTGATTTTGTGTTCTTTGGATCAGGGCTAAAGGGGGGAAAATAACAGTTATTCATATCGTTTTCCCCTTGAGAGTTTTCCCATTATCTTAGATTAGGATTATTTATTTAGTTTGTGAGTGTAGAAACCTTTCAGTGTTTTTCCTCCTTTGTAGCGACTTTTCTTTGTTAGATTTCTACTCAGAGTCAGGAGTTTCATAGCCCTTTTTTTCACTCTCTGGGTTTTTCCTTGCTTCATTTTGAATAAAGACATTTTAAGTTCACCTGTTCTGCATCTGAGTCCTGACTTGACAGTTTTCCTGCAATTATGCTGGCAGACAGACAGACACACCAGCTGAGCCGGAAACAAAAACACTTTTAGGATTGTTGAGTATCAGGTTTTGGTACACCTTAAAGGCTTCAACGCTCTTGGCAGATCCACCTACGGCAAGAAAGTGTCAGTCATGCTTAAAGCAAGCAAAACTTGTTGTAATCTTTCTGTTTCATTTCCTGGCAGATTGTTTGGTGAACGGATAAAAGCAAAAAAAAAGTATGAAAAGGTGAGAGGTTCTGTTGATTTCAGACTGTGGGGATGTGACTATTTCCTGGAAACAATGCCTAAAGTCTTTAGGAAGCTACTTTGACTTTTGACTCACATTTCTACGGTCAACTTGAAACTGCACTGAAACCTCACAGCACATGCACCATTGCTAGCATCAAGACATACTGAAGACAAAATCGGACATAAAAAGGGAAATATGAAAGACTGTGTCCAGATTCTACGCAGTATTCTTTTATAAAATGCCACGTTACCAGCGATCGTTTTACTATTTTGGACTCTTATTCCTACTGTCACCTAATCCCAGAAGTATCTCCGCCCCCTCTTTAAAAAATATAAAGTTGCAGTTCCACAGAAACTCACAAAACACAGAAAAAATACACAGAAAAAACACACAGAAAAAAACACAAAAAATTACAAAACAACACATAAAAAACATATAAAAACACAAAAATCACAAAAAAGAAAATTAAACACAAAAGATTGCATTAAAAATGCTGAATGCACTCTGCAAAATTCAATAAAATCTCTGCAGAAACAACATAAAGTCATACTGAAGACAAAATCGGACATTAAAAGGGAAATATGAAAGACTGTGTCCAGATTCTACGCAGTATTCTTTTATAAAATGCCACGTAACAAGCGATCGTTTTACTATTTTGGACTCTTATTCCTACTGTCACCAAATCCCAGAAGTATCTCCGCCCCCTCTTTAAAAAATATAAAGTCGCAGTTTCACAGAAACTCACAAAAAACACAGAAAAAATACGAAAAACACAGAAAAAACACAAAAAATACAAGAAATACAAGAAAACACACACAAAAAACATTAAACACAAAAGATTGCATTAAAAATACTGAATGCAGTCTGCAAAATTCAATAAAATCTCTGCAAAAACAACGTAATATCATGTTACAATTGGAGGGAAATATGAAAGACTGTGTCCAGATTCTACGCAGTATTCTTTTATAAAATGCCACGTAACAAGCGATCGTTTTACTATTTTGGACTCTTATTCCTACTGTCACCTAATCCCAGAAGTGTCTCCGCCCCCTCTCTAAAACATCTAAGGTCCCCGTTAGTTTCTGCCTGTATTGTTGGAGCAGAACGTGACGGTTGTAGGAGATGTTGACACATTGTTGGCTGGAGCCCACTGGGTATGATGGTTCTACTGTTGGCTGGTTGGTTTGGTTCCCAGAAGTTCATCTGATGCCACGAGACACCGGAGGGGGCTTAAGATGCTGGAAAGCTGGCGATGGATGCACACACACACACACACACACACACACACACACACACACACACACACACACACTGCTTGTCAAACATCCACACATATACGTTGACACATGGAAAATCACACTAAATGCACAAAGACAAACATAAAGAGTGTGTTTGTCTTTATATGGTTTGCACAAACAGATACACACACATACAGTCACACGTATACAAAAGGGGACCTATGCATCGAAACTAACCGTGCATGGGGGACTTGTAAGCACAAACACACACATCCATCACAGTGTGTTCTCCAGAAGTCATCACTCTCTGTGCAGGCTGACCAGTTATGCAAATCACCAGTGGAGGGGAGAGAAGCTGCTCTGTGATTGGTCGATTAACTCTATGGAGTTTTGGGCGATTTAATCCATTTCTGATTCCTTTTTAAACCTGTATTCACCACTTAAAACATGTTTAAATACCATGTTGGTATATTTTTTTCACCTATATGACCTGATAATAATAACTGATGTTTTATTCTGATTTACTGGATCAACATTTAGAACCAAAAAGAAACAAAGAAAAACCAACATAAATGTGATCTTGTGATTGTGTGTGATCCTGTCATCTGGTTTTTATTCTAGTCATTTTGTGTATTATATTGTCATATTGTGTCTTTTTTAGTTATTTTGTGTATTTTTTGGTCATTTTGTGTCTTCTTCTGTGTTCTTTTTGGTCATTTTGTGTATTTTTGTGTCTTTTTTGGTCATTTTGTGTCTTTTGTTGTGTCATCTTTAGTTACTTTGTGTCTTTTTTTGGTCATGTTGTGTCTTTTTTTAGTCTTTTTGTGTCTTCTTCTGTGTTCTTTTTGGTAATTTTGTGTATTTTTTGGTAATTTTGTGTCTTTTTTGGAGAGTTTGTGTCTTTTTTAGTCATTTTGTATCCTTTTTTGCTCATTTTGTGTCTTTTTGTGTCTTTTTTTGGTAATTTTGTGTCTTTTTTAGTCCTTTAGTCCAACATAAAATGTGATTTTGAATCTTTTTTTAACTTTCAAATCACTATCATGCCCAATAAAGAATTTTAAATGTGTCAAATGTGACCAAAGGTGTCAAATCTACCATATAAGAGGGTTCCATCCAGTTCTATCATTTGATACTAAATCTATTTGAGCTTGTCTCCAGTTTTACTTGGCATATCATCATCAAACTGAAACTGGCCTCATGGAGTTTACAGCCAGAACTTTAGAGGTAAATTTACAGTAGGGCTCCACGCTGCTTTGTTTTCTAGTCTGATGGAGTCAACAAGTCTGGATTAGCTGCCGGACACTACACAGGGTTAAAACTGATATCTGTCAAGGACTCTGAGTGTAAAGAAGATGAGAGAACGAGAGAGAAAATTAGATAAAAAAGACAGGAGGAGGTCTGAAAGAACGACAGAAAAACAGACGAGAGAAAGTGAAGAGAAAGACGGAACATAATGAGCCAAACACACACACACACACACACACACACACACACATGGAGCTCTGAGGGGGAGATATTTGCGGGGAGCGCCTGGTTTGAAAACAATGTACGTTCCACTTCGCTCCCCCGTCCCCGTTTAGAGACAAACAAGACTGTGGTCCCTTCCCCAGAGACTGGCGTGTGTGTGTGTGTGTGTGTGTGTGTGTGTGTGTGTGTGTGTGTGTGTGTGTGTGTGACCTCTAAAACTTTTCCACAATAATCAAAGATGCAATCAAAGATGGAATGAGAGAGAGAGAGAGAGAGAGAGAGTCAGTTCCTATAAACTCAATCGTACATAAAATCTGATGCTTCACAGTAAAAAAAGCAGAAGTGAACTGTGTTATTGTGGTGAGATGCTGATCAGTCCAGAAGCATCTTAAACAATATTAGTGGTGGCAGTTCAACTTTCCAAAGGCAATCATCAGCGCTGAGGTCCCCTGAAGGCAACAGTAGCTGCTTCTGAACATCTCATGATGCCAGCCGTCTCCCAGCGTCCAAGAAACAAAGTCCACGTTGGACCACTCTGCAGCTCCAAACTGGTCCCAGTGCCAGTCTGCAGTGGCAGCCTGGGACGTTCTGTTCCCATAGCAGTCCTGCTTTCATGGAGGAGACAGGAGTTTGTGTTTGCATTTTCATTAACGGGAACAAAGTTACTCAAACCTTAACGAAACATTTTCAACCCAAAGTTTAGTACGTTTCAATCGAACTCTGGTTGGTTAAATCAGTTATTCTCAACCTTGGGGTCGGGACCCCAATTGGGGTCCCGAGATGATTTCTGGGGGTCGCCAAATCATTTTGGAAGTCAGCTCTGTCTCCACTGTGTTAAAGTGTTCATGTGTTAATGTGTTTTAGTCTTTTTGGTCATTTAATGTCTTTTTTTTTAATCATTTTGTGGGTTTTTTTGTCATTTTGTGTCTTTTTTTGATAATTTTCTGGTCAATTTGTGTCTTTTTTGGTAATTTTGTTTCCTTTTTTTGGTAATTTTGTCTTTTTTATAGTCATTTTGTGTCTTTTTTGGTAATTTTGTCTTTTTGTCATTTTGTCTCTCTTTTTTGTCATTTTGTGTCTTTTTTGGTCATTTTGTTTATTTTTTGGGTGATCTGAACTGTGCGTGTGACAACATGGATGTTAAATCCATGTTACGGTTCACTTAGTAGCTGGTGAACCATCTGATCGTATTGTAGCGATGCTGGCGTGAGTCCAGGAACGCCCCGGACTCGGGAACGCCCCGGACTCGGGAACGCCCCGGACTCGGGAACGCCCCGGACTCGGGAACTCGGGAATTTTTTGTGCTTTGGTTGTTTGAACTATGGGTTGATTATGGGGCACTGAAATGTATAATACACTGTGTTGAATTGCAAATTCTGGTGCGTGTGTTTTGTGTTTAATGGGTCTCCTTTGAAAAATGGTCATACTAGTTTCTGGTTGTTAGCAGGGACCAGGCATGGGTCCTGTGTAAGTTTGACAAATCAAAAGAGGAGTTTGTTGGAGGCCAGATAAGATTGGACTTTGGGCTGGTTGAAAGTGGCAGCAACTTTCTGCTCCTCATCTTGTCAATAATGTCCATACTTGTCTCCGGGTCGATCCAGTTGCTTTTCCAGGGCCGTCAGTCGCTCCTTGATTTCATCCAAAGTGCGTATTTTTTGGTCATTTTGTGTCTTTTTTGGTCATTTTTTGGGTCATTTTTTTTGTCGTCAATTTGAGTCCTTTTTTGCTTAATTTTATGTAATTTTTTTGGTCATTTTTGGTCATTTTTTGTTCACTTTTGGTCTTTTTTTTGGTCAATTTGTGTCTTTATGTGGTAATTTTTGTCATTTTGTCGTCAATTTGAGTCCTTTTTTGCTTAATTTTATGTTTTTTTTTTGGTCATTTTTTGTCATTTTTTTCCACTTTTTGTCTTTTTTTGGTCAATTTGTGTCTTTTTTGGTCATTTTTGGTCATTTTGTCGTCAATTTGAGTGTTTTCTGCTTAATTTTATGTGATTTTTTGGTCATTTTGTGTCTTTTTTTCATCATTTTGTGACATTTTGTGGTCAATTTGATTCTTTTTTGGGTAATTTTGTGTCTTTTCTGACAAATCCCAAACTATCAAGTTTTTCTCTGTCTTGAAGCTGACTGTTACACACTCAGGAGGTCAGAATGGAACTTTAAACTGATAGCAAAGGACTTAGATTAAAAGTAACAAAAAAATATATATAAATGCACAGACAGAGAGATGTTTTAGTTGTTGTCTGCTTCATTATTTGTCCAAAATTCATTGTATGAACTGAGTTTGTCTGATCTGAACTGTGAGATTCTGTTAAATTGGGGGTCGAGACTCAAAAAGGTTGAGAACTACTGAACTAGAGAGCCAGAGAGGAGAACTAATTAATAGTGTATCTGAAGTCTGATGTGTCAGGTGTAGACTAAACTGACCAGACGGAGCTCCAGTCCTCCTCAGAGACAATGGCGGCGTGATCCGTCACTCTTGAGGATCCTTCAGACGAGGAGCTCTTAACAGGCGCCGACCAGTAGCCGACCAGACTGGTTCCAGTCTCCTCTGGACCGTCGTACGTCCCTAACATGGAGCCACCAGTCGTCTGTAAGGAGGAGTCGTCTCGGGTGGAACCACCAAGAGGTGGATACAGGAAACAAGTGTGGTAACTTTTGCTGTTTTCTGTTTTTCTTCTTTCCCTTTTTTCAGTGTAGAGGAAAAACTGTTCCTGACTTTCGTTTCACAGATGATGTCATCCACAGTAGTAACAGCAGTGTAACTACCAGGCAATCTACTGTGAAGGAAATTTGGGTTTTCCTGCATGGTGGGACATGAAGTAGGGGGCGACCTACTTGATATTCAAGACACAAGGCATTGTGGGAACTGACTCTGTGAACTTAACAATTGTAACACCATGACTGAGGGGAACGTGTTGACCAGTGGGCTCTGTCCTGATGTGATGTTTAGGGCAGGAAGATTGGGCCACATTGAGGCTTACTAAAGAATCAATGCTGGGAACTGCAACAGACATAAGTCGAGCGGTGTACGGGACTTTGTTGTATTGTGAAAGAGCCATTCGGGATTTTGCGGTGTATGGAATACGAATTTACTAATAAATTGTGCTGAACAGAGTATTGAGTGCTTTGTTCTTGGCCAGCTCACCCATTAACTTAGTGCAATTGACCAGAATTGCCACGACACTACTTACCCCTACTTTTCAGTGCCTCACAATAGGAAATCAATAGGTACAAAAGCATTTATGTTGAAAGGACCCAACGACTGGAACCATTGACCTGTTGGTGTTAGATCATCACAATCACTAATCTGTTTTAATAAAGTCCTATCCTCTATTCTGAAACATCTTGTTCATGTTTTCATTAACTCTGTCACCATATTTCATCTAACGTTTGTTCAAACTCTGGTTGCAATTTCCTCTAAGTGTGTATTGTCTTGTTTCCTTTCATTGTATTGTGCTGAGTTGTGTTACGTCTTGGTGTTTTGTGTGTAGGACCCCCTCGTAAACCAGTTGAGACAACTCAAGGGGCTTATCCTACCAAAATAAACATCTTCAATATTCACTACAATCCTGTGTCATTGGATATTTGGACCTCTACCATACAAACAGCAGAGAGTGAAGACACGTGAAGAAGATCTGAGCTCCAGCTTGATGCTTGATGCAACACTGAAATGTCTCAGCAACACTTCTTCATGATGTTGCAACATAAAAACAAAGCAGCATGGAGCTGCTGCCAGATTTTTTTTAGAAGTTTCCATGTCCAATTTAGTGCATCAACTCTTTTTCAACAAAGGTTAAAAAAAAACACCTCGACCAAGTGTGAGTTTTTGCAGGTTTTTCAAATTTTGCAGTTTGCATTCTGTATTTTTCATGCAGTATTTTGTCTTTAATGTGTTTTTTTTTTTGTGATTTTGGTAAATTTTTGTGTGGGTTTTTTGTGTGTTTTTGTCATTTTTTGTGTGTTTTTATGTGGGTTTTTGTGTGGGTTTTTTGTGTGTTTTTGTGTGTGTTTTATTTAATTTCAAGTGTAAAGTGTGTTTTTCCCTTTTTTGCAGATATTTTCAAATTCTGCCTTAGGGAGCAAACGTGTACATTCAGCTAATTTTATGATTTTGATTCTCAATATATCGGTCAGTTTAAAGGCTAATTGTATGAAACTTGGCAAGGGATTGTTTTTTATTATAATTAATAAAAAATTTGCAAAGTGTATAGAATAGGAGATACACATAACACTCACACTTTGACCCTTTTAGGGCCCGTTTTGGTCCCATTGACTCCCATTATAAACACATAATTTTGATACACTGTAATCATGACATAATATAATACTTTTCCCATGAATACCTAATAAATCTAAGCCTCTCCCTTCAAAATACATGGAAACTTTGCACCTTATTTTTTAAAATATTGCATATTTTGTGTTTTTGCCCTTTAAAAAATTAGGGGTTCTTATGACAAAAAGGGCATTAAAACATAAAAAATGAAAAAAATAAATGTATATATGTTAGGTCGGAAGCTGCTTAAAGATTTGATGAGGTAAAAGTGAAAAAAAAATGTATATATATCACATTTTTATGACACTTGAATGAGAGGGACCGTTTCGGGACCTTACGGTGTAAAGTGTGAGGTGATTTTAAAGAGGCCTCGAGGGTTAAAGTGCACTGTAAAAATTGTTTGTAGAAATAACAGTAAAACACTGTCAAATACATCAGAAATAGGGCGTAAAATGAAAAATTGTATATCACCGTATTAGACACTTTTAATTACCATAAATCAAAGAATAGCACAACACTTTTACTTTTACTGTCATAAACTGGAAGAAACACACAGTTTTGCTGTAAAAATATAACATTTTCATGCAAAATTTATGGAGAAATACCATGATGTGTAAATGAATGACACAATTACCCTAAAAATAACAGGAATATTCAGTCTAAATGACATTTTTTGCTGATATTTACATTTAAATTTAGAATAGAAAACCCACTCACTGTAATTTTTACGGTCAGGTTCTGGTAACCACAGCTGCCGGTATTTTTCCGTAAATTAAACAGATTATTTTTTACAGTGTGACTTTGGACGTCTGTAAAATCTCCGTTCACCAACATCTTCCATAAATGTCTGACTGATCACTCATGATAACACCTGTAGTTTCCACTCGGTCTCAGTCTAAATGTCAGGTTCAGAGTGTTCCCGTTGTCTCCGTGGTCCCTGAATGCCACACTGTCCCGGCCTCCAGCTGAATCTGTTTACAATTTAAAGGAGCGGAGCAGAGTTCTCTCTGTGTTCTGTTGTTGTTCTTCATGGCAATAAAACACGCTGGGAATGAAAGTTAACGGAATGACAGATGAATAGACGAGGGAGACGAGAAAATGAAAGTGTCAACGAGGCTCCGACCTGAGAGCTGCAAGACCCGCTAGAGAGAACTCCGAGGACGCAAGTTTCTAATTTAGGCTAATTATTACAAGATGAGTGTGTGTGTGTGTGTGTGTGTGTGTGTGTGTGTGTGTGTGTGTGAGGCACGGAGGAAGTGTTATAAATGTTTAAGGAGACTAATGACACATTTGTTAGAACAGAGGCCCATGTTGAGTTTGAACAAAACAAAAAGGGGGAATAAAAGGTCAGAAAGATTGAAGGAGAGGAAAGAGAGTTTGGCAAACATTTGTAAATTAAGAAGGAAATCATAGAAAGATGATCAGCGAGCTGCAGCTCCACCACGATGTGATGCTTATTACAAAGTACAGAACCAAATAATAAAATAAATAAATAAAGGCTAAAAATGGAGAAATCTTTGTGTCAAAGAAAATCCAGGAGTCAAAACTAGTCTGGAGAGCAAAACTAGACTAAAACATTCAACTAATTAAAGTGTTTTCTTTAGGAGATCGTCTAAAATACAACTTTTATCAAAGAAAGAAACTGTAAAAACAGACATTATAGGCAAAAAGTGAACTTTCTGACAGTCCTAGAACGAATGTTTCTGTTTTAAAAAGTAACCAAAACGAAGCTTAAAATTGTGTCAGAATCACTTTATTCTACATGTCTCATTTAAAAAAATGTCAAAAAATAAACTGTTTGTAAAAACCAAAAGCTGTTAAAAACATTAAATTCTGTCCAGGAGAGGCTGTTTACACAGAGCAGAGAGGAGAGGACAGGAGAGGCTGGAAACATGACAATACTTCAATAAAGTATTGAAGTAACGTATGTGGATAAAACTGCTTTTTGGTCATTTTAAGTAGTTTTTTTCTTACATTTTACGTCTTTTTTGGAAATTTTGTGTCTTTGTTGTGATTTTGTCTAATGTTTTTGGTAATTTTGTGTAATTTTAGTAATTTTTCATCTTTTTTTGGTGATTTGACTTGCTTTTTTGGTATTTTTTTACAACATTCGTGACTCTTGTGGACATTTGGAAAAGCGTGTATATACATAAACTCCGTTTTATTCCAATTTTCATAAAATAATTTATCAGATAAATTCAACTTGCATGTATTTTTTTTCTGATTTCTGTCATTCTAACTGTGTTTTTCTGCACAAAGACTGTTTGAGTTGTTCCACTTCTAGTCAGGATTGTGTTGATTCCACAGAGCTGCAGGACTTATTATAGATTCATATAGAATTTAGATATTGCAGTGAAATACAAGGACACATAATCAATAAGAGAATGGATGATGATGATGATGATGATGATGATGTCCACTGGGAATGCTGACGCCATTATTTTCTCAGGGGAAACAGGATCCCTCCCGGTGTGTTTCAGCGTGTTTGTGAGACATTTTCACGGGAATACTAACAGGATTTAGCCACCGAGCCATTTAGCCATTAAGCTTATTATCCTATGTCTCCACACACACACACACACACACACAGCTCCAATCAGCATTCCGATATTTGATTCCCTCTACCTGACAGCTTCCAGCTCCTTGTCCGGAAAACCGACCCTCTCACACACACACACACACACACACACACACACACACACACACACACACACACACACACACACACACACAGACACACACACACACACACAGAGGAGCCGAGACGTTCCCGGCTATTTTCCTAGACCGGCATTCTGTGAGCCCATTCCCAATTATCCTAACTACCCTGAAAAACACACACACGTGAATACACACACACACACACACACACACACATACATTGGGGTAACAGACACGTACAGTAACACACATTGAAACACACACTGAGAGCTACACACAGGTCGGAGGCGTCTGGCGGGCCGGTCTAAAGCCTGGGTGGACATTCAGTTTGTGTCCAAAAGCAAATTAACATAACTGATACAATTAAAATGTCAACAAACATTCACAATGGAGCCTTTTATAAATCACAGAGAGAGAGAGACAGAAGGAAAGAAAGCAAAGAGGGAAAGATTTAGAAAGTCAGAGACACATCAGACTCACCGGAGAAAGACTTCTTCATGATGTCGCAACGTAAAACGCAGCAGCATGGAGCTGCTGGCAGATTATTTAGAAGTTTCCATGTCCAGTTTAGTGCATCAACTCTTTTTCAACAAAGGTAAAAATCGACCAAGTGTAAGTTTTTGCAGGTTTTTCAAAGTTTGCAGTTTGCATTCAGCATTTTTAATGCAGTTTTTTGTCTTTCATGTTTTTTTTGTGATTTTTGTCTGTTTTTTGTAATTTTTTTGTGTGTTTTTTGTAATTTTTTGGGTGGTTTTTGTCAAAAAAAAATCAGCATTTGGCAGGAGGTTTTTGATCGTAACTTATGGTTTTTTAACGTAACTTGGGTTTTTTATGTAACCTGCGTTTTTATGTAACTTACGTTTGTTTTTTTAGCGTAAATTGCATTTTTACGTAACTTGCCTGTTTTACGTAACTTGCCTTTTTTACGTAACTTACGGTAGTCACATAACCCTCGTACCAACTTCATTTCCGACATTTACATACATTTATTTACTGTTTTACTGTCTTTATTAAACACCTTACCAGAAGTTTTTTGCCCTAAACCTAGCTCAGTGGTTTTACAACATAAATCCACATAAACTGCAGCTTTTTTACAACCACAGACCGTTCGTTTATACTATTTTTGAATGCAGCGTTGTAGTGCGAGCCGTGATACGTACCTCCATGCCTTAATTTGTGGTACTGACACAGGACCTTTTTTGCCGTTAATCTTGGAGAACTTCTTTGCTTAGGAGCAGGGGGGCGCTGACGGCTGCAGAAGCATTTTGGTCCATTCACAAAATGAGAAAACTTCTCACTTGATTTATTAGCTCAGAAATGTTTTTCAGGACAACACTATGGTCTCAATCACTAGTAAAAAAGTCTTCTTCAAGACAATCTGATGTTAATAGTGTAAATAATGGCCCCATTTAGAAGAAAATAGAAGATAAAGAATCGTATGATTTGGGGTGGGGCTACCTTTGATTGACAGGTCACTAACAAGGCGAGCCATCCACAAACCCAACAGGTGACGTCACAGTGACTACATCCATTATTTATACAGTCTGTGGTCTAAAACATGAGTAAAAATATGAGTCATATCTTGCTGCCTGTACAAACAACCTTTATTGTCGTTTTTGAAGGAGGCTCTAGGAACCTTTTGGTGCCAAATCTTAGAAAGCACCTGCTCCAAAACTAGCAAAAGTCACCAGGTGACATCATGCATGCATTTGCATATTTATGACATCATTATACACATCAACTGCATATGTAATTGTGTGACTGTCTACAAAATGACAAACAAAAGACACAAAATGACCAAAAAAAGACACAAAATGACCAAAAAAGACACAGAATGACTAAAAAAGACACTAAATGACCACATTTATCTCTGTTTTTTTTTTTTTTTTTTTGGGGGGGGGAGTCTAGTTGCTTTATATTATATTTATTTAATAAAGTTGCTAGCAAGAAAGTTGGCAACACTGTTGTGGTGTGAGATTAACCTAAATTCCGCCCCAAAATACCAAAGTGTTTAGGTGGAAAGAGACTAAGAATAAGAGGGAGAGACGGCGTGGACAGTGATAAAAGACTTTTGGTTCCCAGAAAATCAAACAACACACACGGAAATGTGATCAAGAAGACTTTAAGACTTTCATCCCAGTATTTCCATGAAGATATCAATGCTTCCAATTAGAAAAACTAATTTTTAAAGCATAAAGAAAAGCCCTCATGGACAGATTAACGTTAGTCCGGCTGATTTATATGGAAACATGTTCTGAAGAAGATTAAATTAGAGGACAGAGTTCTATTAATCAAAGGGGAACATCTTGAATCAGTAGAACCGGTGGCTGCGGCGTCCTAAACAAACAGTCGCCTGGTGATGGAGAGTCCTAACAGGGATGAACACGCTGGACATCTCAGTCAGGATGGAGAAGAAATTACACCCTTAATATAGACAGAAATCCATTTGTGGTCTTAGCATGATCGACCCAACAAATGCTCCGCTGCGAGACAAATCAAATGTGGCTTTGGAAACGTCTGAAGGATCTGTGAAATATGTCTGCTGCAACGGCCCTCAAGTGTAAAACCCCCACTTCTTTGCTTTCATGTTTAGATGAAAGAAAGCGGGAACTTTGGCCAACGTGGACAGCTCATCGATTTATAAGAAGGTTTCTGTCAGGACGGGACCAAGCCAGATTCAGATACAGAGCAGGTGAAGTTAAACGTTCCTTTATTTAAAGAATGCAGCAGGTAAACCTCACAGAGAGAAAGAAACCCTGACTGGACATATCTACATGAAAAACTAAATATATAGATCCTAATCTGAGAAATCCTTTCCATCCTGCCTGTATTCACCACTTAAAACATGTTTAAATACCATGTTGGTATATTTTTCACCTATATGACCTGATAATAATAATTGATTACTTGTTACTTGTTGACTTACTGGATCAACATTTAGAACCAAAAAGAAACAAAGAAAAACCAACATAAATGTGATCTTGTGATTGTGTGTGATCCTGTCATCAACTCTGGTTTTTATTCTAGTGGGACTCTGTTTGATTTGGCTCTGGTGTGTTTAGTGTAACATTTGTTGTCATTTTGTGTCTTTTTTTGGTCGTTTTGTGTCTTTTTTTCATCATATTGTGTCTTTTTTTGGTCATTTTGTGTCTTCTGTGTTTTTTTTGGTCATTTTGTCTCCTCATTTGTTTCTTTTTTGGTAACTTTGTGTCTTTTATAGTCACTTTGTGTCTATTATTGGTCATTTTGTTTCTTTTTTTGGGTCATTTTGTGTCTTTTTTGTCATTTTGTGTCTTTTTTGGTCATTTTGTGTCTTTTTTTGTTATTTTGTGTTTTTTTTTTGTTTTTTGTGTCCTTTTTGTCATTTTGTGTCTTTTTTTGTCATTTTTTGTCTTTTTTGGTCATTTTGTTTCTTTTTTTGTCATTTTGTGTCTTTTTTTTGTTATTTTGTGTCTTTCTTTGGTCATTTTGTGTCTTTTTTTGTCATTTTGTGTCTTCTTCTGTTTATTTGGGTCTTTATTGGAGTCCATGAAACTGCTTCACCATGTCCTGACATAAAAACGAAGCAATGTTGAGCCGTTCCGTCAACTTCCCTTCAAAGTATTTGGCTTGACACTCTCTATATTTGACATAAAGATAAAGAACTACATGTTATCCTCATTTTACTCCTTATAATATAAGAGGTAAAATGACTCTACATGTGCAACGTGTGATCAGATTTGCAACATTTAAAAACTCTTTACTGAGCATGATTGGGTTTTGTACGACTGCGTTTTAGGGCCAAGTATGAAAATAAAAAATATATATATATATACATATACGGATCTGGGGGAGGGGCGTAATATTTCAAGAAAAAACTCATGTGATAAAAGAGGCAAATCTACGAGAAAAAAGTGTCAGATTTCTGAAATTAAAAGTGGCAAATTTGCGAGAAAAAAGTTGCAGATTTATGAGAAAAAAGTGGCAATTTTTTTTTCATACTTGGCCCTAATACGTAGTTTTTTCAGATTTGAGTTTTTTTTTTTTGTTTCCTTTCAAAGTGTTAGTCAGGTGAAAAAAATAATTATTAGGTAATATAGGTGAGGTTCAGCTGAAAAACATGAAACCATGAGAGTATTACAAAATCGACAGCCAGACACTACAAAGGGTTGGGAGTATGTCATGGTTTGGGTTGCAAAAGAAGAAGAAAGGGTGTTTCTAAATGTGTTGTTTAGTCTGGTTGAATCAGACTCAGGTTTGTTTTTCCGCTCGGTGTGATTCATGTGGGCAAACCTTTTAGAGGAAGTGGTCTTGGTCTGGTCACAAACAAATCCAGGGGAAGTTTGCTTGTGGTTGGAAGGTGATCTAACTTCGATCTGACCCAACTACAAAGTGAACTTGTTTGACCATGAAGCCTGTAAACTCTGAGGGCCAAAACTTGCGAAATTCACAAAAGATCCCCTGTCAGGTTAATATAAAGTAGTTAGTTTTAAATAGTCCAACCAAGCAGCAACTTCCTGCTATGATAAGTGTGTAAGTGCCTTAAGTATGCATTATTTCTAATGACGAGCAGGAGGCTACTCCACTGGTTGCAAAACGATGTTCTATTGTATAGAATCTATGAGAAAATTACAACACTCCTCACTTGATTTATGATCTCAGGAAACATTTTCCTAATGAGTTTATGGTGTCAATTGTAAGTTTCAAGTAAGTTTAGCATGATCTAAAATAAATCTGCATTCTTTCTAATGGCCAGCAGGGGGCGAATCTACTGGTTGGAAGAAGCTGTTCAATTGTATAGAATCTATGAGAAAATTACACCACTTCTCATTTGATTTATGATCTTAGGAAACATTTTCCTAATGAGTTTATGGTGTCAATCATTAGTTTCAAGTCTTCTTCAATACAGCATGATGTTCATTTTGTAATTTATGGTCCCCTTTAGAGTAAAATAGACAATAAAGCAGAGTATGCTTTAAAGTGTTGTTAACTTGTGATTAACAGGTTGCTTCAATGATGTTGTCCTTGTTTTCATCTCATCTTTTCATCTTTGAGCTTCGATTAAACTTAAAATATTTTAGTGCCTGGAATGTTTATTGAGGCTGACGTCAACGTTTCGTACAGGCTGAGAAAAACTGAAAAAAGCATTTTATTCAAAATACTTTTCTCAGTTAACTCTATGGAGTCTTGGACTATTTTGTCCATTTTTGAACCCTCTTCATGTCTTTTTGTGTCTTTTTTGTGTTGTCTTTGGTAATTTTTTGTCATTTTGTGTCCTTTTTGGTCATTTTGTGTCTGTTGTTGTGTCTTTTTTTGTCATTTTGTGTCTTCTGAACCCTTTTTGGTAATTTTGTGTGTTTTTTCTAGTCATTTTGTGTCTTTTTTGGTCATTTTGTGTCTTTTTTGGTCATTTTTGACGTCAAGAAGAAGTCGTGCTCCAGAGTGGTCTCCAGAGGGTTAAAGGTTATAGACTTAAACTGTAACAAATAGAAGTGTAATTTTTAAATGAAACACTGAAACTGCAAGAAAAGCAGACAAGTTGAAGACGTAGTAGTTGGATTCTGCTAATGCTTCCTGTTTTATATCGGATTGACTGAGAAAAATGTTGATCACTATGTTAACAGTTAAAAATACTAGACAGAAAAAGTTCAGCCTGACTGTTGGCGGTCCAACCAACTACCAGTGAGACCGAAGAGCGTAAAAATCCTCCCTCCATCAACCACACATGACCTCGTACCAGAATGAATCCCAGTCTGTCAAATGTGAGTTTGTCATGTGCTGACATCTGAAGAGTTCATTTACAGAACCCCTCGTTTCCCCACACAGAGCTAATATCCAGGCGGGCCGCCCAGGTAAATGAACAGAAGCCAAGCACGGTTTTTAATTCATGTTGGGCTCTTTGATGCGTGAAGCTGGCGATTCCCATCAATGTAGATTTGAAGTCGTCGAGATCTGAACGCTGCCAAGTGCTGAAAGCTCGTCATTGAGCTCCGTGTTCAGGTTTTATTTCACTGCTCGTAGCGTCCGAGCCAACACAAACTGAACGGAGAGACAGTTTGAATCAGAGCCGCAGTAATGAAGAGGAAGTACTTAGCTAATGTTGTTGCACTGCCATTAGTTAATACAGAGCTACTATAGTGTGGCTCAAAGTCTTCAGTGGCTAAAGCAGCGTTTTCTTAAAGTGTGTTCTTAACAGTGAACAGGGGAATGGAGTGATTGTTTTCTGTTGGGTTTGAGAGTCTTATATTATAAAGTAAAATGAGGATATCTTTATGTTAAATATAGAGAGTGTAAAGCCAAAACTTTGAAGGGAAGTTGACGGAACGGCTCAGTGTTGCTTCGTTTTTATGTCAGGACATGGTGAAGCAGTTTCATAGACTCCAGAGGGTTTTAAAGGACCCCAAAATGGAAAAAAATATTTTTTTTCCTCTTACCTGTAGTGCAATTCATCAAATTATTTTGTTTTGGTGTGAGCTGCCGAATGTTAGAGATATTGAGATGTCTGCCTTCTGTCAGATATAACAGAATTAGACGGTGCTCGGCTTGTGGTGCGCATCACACCAAAAAAAAAACCCCATAAACGTTTGGAAAAACTGTTGTCTCTTTCCAGAAGTCATGACCCGGCTCCACAAGACAATCCACAGATCTCACGCTGTCACGAGCTCATCCACAAGAAGACGCTCGCTTCTGTCCGCACGGTGATAAAGTTGGCGGGTTTAGTTCGGAAAACAAATAAAATAATTGCTACATGAAACAAGCCAAGTGCCCTCTGGCTCCATTTTATTTGAGAAAAGGCAGACGTCCCTACGGCAGATATCTCCAACGGCAAAACAACCGAGATGTGGTGTTTTATTTTGTGTTCTGGTCTTGTTATTTCCTGTTTTATTTTGAAATAGTAACTCTCCTCTTGTTTCAAGTCACTTGCCTGTGTCATCTATCTGATTGTCTCCCCTAATTACCGATTGTGTTTACCTGGTGCTCCCTTCCCTCCATGTGTTCCAATAGTCTCCTTCTTGTCACAGTTTGTCTTGTTTTTTGCCCTTTTGGATTCCTCGCAAGACTGATTTTTCTATGTAATTTATTAGGGTAGCGCAGTTCTTAGTTTCGTAGCTTTTTGAGTCAGGTTTTTTGTTTTTCCTCCTTTTGGAATGATTTTGTGTTCTTTATTATTTTTCCCCCTTTAGTCCTGATCCAATTCTTCATAGTGTTTTAATAGAATCTTTTATTTTTCCTATCAGGTTTTGTTCCTCCCTTTTGGAGCACTTTTAGTTTGTAGGTGTTATTATTTAATAGTTTTCCCCTGGAGAGTTTAGTTCCCCTTAGATCTTAGATTAGGGTCAGGTGTTTCACAGCCCTTTTCTTTCTCTGTGTGAGGACTTACCCTGCTGCTTTCTTTGAATAAAGAAACTTTTAGGTTCACCTGCTCTGCATCTGAGTCCTGACTTGAGCCTTAACCCGGCCTGACAGCCAGACACCAGAGGAGAAAGAAAATTAGATTTTTGGGTGAACCATCCCTTTAACTTGAACTTATTAGTCCACTATGATATCTCCTCTCCTTCAAGAACAAGTCAGGTGGATCAGAACCCAGAATGTTTCCCTGCTTGGTTCCCAGTGCATGCTGGGATATGCCCAGCTGCTCCGCAGCCCTTTAACGGGCATATAAACCATGGGAAATGAACTCTTCACTTCTCTGCGTGTTTGTTTCTTTGTTTTTTGTCTGTCTTTCTTCTGCTAATGAACACCAGCGCTGCTCTTCTCCTCGGTTCCATCTCTACATCTGTCTGTCTCTTTCTCCCTTATTCTCCATCTCTTTTTTTCTCCCTCTTTCCCTCAGTGTCTTGTTCTCTTTTCCATAATAATTAGCTCCCCTCCAGCCCGACTTCAAACCCTGTGGTCAGAAATCTGCATTCCGAGGATGGAGAGAGGCTGAGGAAGACGAGGGGAGAAGGAGAGAGTTGGACAGAGAGGGAGGGCAGGCGGCTGAAAGAAGCCATTGTTCCTTCAGAAAGGCAGATAAGAGCCCAAGAACTGGAGGGCAAGTGTAGTCAAAATAGTCAGTGTGTGTGTGCTCGATGGCACTGATAAAGAAACTGAGTTTTCCTCAACAATTTAGATGTTAATGGGCTGATAGGGGAGGTTAGCTGGCAGGATACACACCTCCTCCTGCTTTTTATACATATTTGACTTGTTTCCCTTATTGTCTCTTTCTCCTGGTTGTTGTTTTTTCTTTAAGTTCTCATCATCTTCTTCCCTTTCTGCGTCTTTTGTCCACCTTTTACTCATTTTATCTCCTTCCTTTTTTAGTCTTTCTCCTTTGTACTCTGCCATCTTTAGGTCATCTAACTCATCCAAGTTGAGCGTTTTCCCATAAACTGTATAAATAATGGAAATAGTATATAAATAATGGATGTAGTGACCGCGACGTCTCGTTGGTTTTTGGCCCGTTTGAGGCATCGAATTCAGCGTTACACTCGTCGCCATCTTGTTTCTGATACGGCAGCTTGTTGCAGTAAGAACGAGTCGAATAGGCACAGTCCTCCTGCAGCAGTCTCTCCCAGCTGCAGTCACAGAGCCGGAGGGGATGTAACCCCTTAGCGTCCAGTGTGCAAATCGCTAACAGGTAGCTCTGTAGCAGTACAGTGTGTATGTGCTAACAGGCTAACAGTTAGCTCTGTAGCAGTACAGTGTGTATGTGCTAACAGGCTAACAGTTAGCTCTGCAGCAGTACAGTGTGTATGTGCTGCTGCAGGAGGTGTTCACTTAGTGATCTTAGCACAAAATTACCAAAAAAAGACACAAAATTACTAAAAAAAGACACAAAATTACTAAAAAAAGACACAAAATTACCAAAAAAAGTAATTAAAGGGACCTTCCACACACAACACGGTAAAGTGCCATTCATATAAAACTCACATTAAACTTTCATATCAAGGTGGGGGCCACAAAATATCGTCACGAGGGCCACAATTGGCCCTTGGGTCGCCAGTTTGAGACCCCTGATCTACAGGAAACACGGCTATACTGTATATTTACAGAAACCTGAGAATGTGAGTTAGCCATTAAAGTAGAAAAACGTATTCATGTAAAATGCAACAGGATATCTAATATATGTCATTGTACAAAATATTGACCAATCACTGAATGGCGTTCCCCTAATCTCCCCGGTGATATATGACTGGTAATATTATATGAGGTTCAGCTTTCTCTTATCAATCAGCTCTATTGATTATGAACACATTTGACTCCCCTCTCGTGGTTTCTCCAGTTTACCAAAAGATAATGAGAAGAAGATGATGAAGAGATCATATTTCTGTTTACTGGCACTCCATCCAGCTGGGAATAAATTATTATCTGACTTATTGTACATTTTTGGCATGAAAACAGTCAAACGGAGAGATAATTAGCACAAAAATATCTGCACTGACATCAAAGACGGCTTGAATTGGCTGGGAAATAAATGCAGAACATGCAGCATGTATAACTGGATGGATGTGGAGACTGTACACATATTTACTGTAGCAGACTGTGAGTCAGTGATCAATACAGTGATCAATACAGTCTGAACCTGATGCTGACTTCATTATCACCTTCATCAATAATTCATAATCAGCTTCTCTGCAGTTGAACTCTTAAAAAAACATTGATTTTTTCCCCCCCTGAGTCCTGGTTCCATTTTTTGTTTTTCTCTCGTTTTATATGAATTTACAATCTTATATTTATAGATGCTAATTTAAAAAATACTTCATTTTATTCTATTTATAATTATATTTTGTTATGTCCCCCCACACATTACATTTTATTTGATGATACGCACATTTCCACTGGTTCCTCCTCATTTATAAAGTACATAAGTCAGCACTTTATTAAACTGGTCACATAGTAATAATCCAACAGGCTCTATTGATGATTATTGATCAATGTTCCTCGGACAAATACAGAATTTGGAAAAACTACTTTCAGTTTTTCTGCTGCATCGACCTGGAACATCTGACAACATTCACCCAAACTCAACACAGTTATAACTACGGGCCGGTTTAACACTATGATAAAAAATAACTAAACTATGATAACCAAGAATAGAATAGCTAGATAGAATGAATAATTTTTAATGTTTTTTAGTGTTTTGTCTGAGCTGTTTTGTGTTTTCTTTTGCTCTCAATGATTCCTCAAGAAATAAATAAAGGATAAAAGAAAAAATGAAGTGATGGTACATGTGACTTGTGACTTGTTTTATGAGCCTGTAAATAAGTAATTTTCTGCCCCATTTATGCTTGTTTTTGTTTTTTTTCCTTGCATCTTTAGTCAGTTAGGGGGCGCCGTTCAGCATGTAAACGCAGGGCGGCGTGTTGTAACGCTGCTTTCATGTCTGCTCATGTGGTTTCACATCAAAGGGAGAGATGTCTTGGATTCACTTCACACACAGAGTCAATACATTTATTATACCATGTTCCAGCTACTGTGCTGCATATGTGTTCAGTGTGTGTTTCTCGTATATCTATATTTTTGGGGACCGAACGGAATTTCAGTCTTGAGTTGTGAGGACGTTTGTGGAATGTGAGGACATTTTTTTAGAAAGAGTTGTTTTTTTAAGGGTCAACCCTCTGGACTAAAAAAGACCCAAAATGACACAATAAAGACACAAAATTACCAAAAACAGAAACAAAAAGACACAAAATGACAAAAAAAGAAACAAATGAGGAGACAAAATGACAAAAAAGACACAAAATGACTTACAAAGACACAGAATGACAAAAAAGAAACAGAAAAGACACAAAAGGACACAAAAAGACTAAAAAAAGACCAAAAATGACCAAAAAAAAGAAACAAATGGGTAGACAAAATGACAAAAAAAACACTAAATGACCAAAAAAGACAAAAAAAGACACAAAATGCTAAAAAAAAAAAAAAGACACAAGAAGACACAAAATGACAAAAAAGACACAAAATGACTAAGAAATACACAAAATGACCAAAAAAGAAACAAATGAGGAGACAAAATGACTAAAAAAAGACACAAAATGACAAAAAAAGACACAAAATGACTAAAAAAAGACACAAAATGACTAAAAAAAGACAGAAAAAGACACAAAATGACCCAAAAAAAGACAGAAAAAGACACAAAATGACACAAAAAAAGACACAAAAAAGACACAAAATGACTAAAAAAAGACACAAAAGACACAAAATGACTAAAAAAGAAACAAATGAGGAGACAAAATGACAAAAAAGGACAGCAAAAGACACAAAAAAAGACACAAAAGACACAAAATGACTAAAAAAGAAACAAATGAGGAGACAAAATGACAAAAAAGGACAGCAAAAGACACAAAAAAAGACACAAAAAAAGACACAAAAAGACACAAAATGACCCAAAAAAACACACAAAAAAGACACAAAATGACCAAAAAAAGACACAAAAAAGACACAAAATGACTAAAAAAAGACACAAAAAGACACAAAATGACACAAAAAAAGACACAAAAAAGACACAAAATGACTAAAAAATACACAAAATGACCAAAAAAGAAACAAATGAGGGGACAAAATGACAAAAAAGGACAGCAAAAGACACAAAAAAGACACAAAAAGACACAAAATGACCCAAAAAAACACACATAAAAGACACAAAATGACTAAAAAAAGACACAAAAAGACCAAAATTGTTGTGCTAAACACACCAGAGCCAAATGGCCAACAAAGGGAGAGATGTGTTGGATTCACTTCACACACAGAGTCAATACATTTATTATACCATGTTCCAGCTACTGTGCTGCATATGTGTTCAGTGTGTGTTTTTCGTATATCTATATTTTTGAGGACCGAACAGAATTTCAGCCTTGAGTTGTGAGGACGTTTGTGGAATGTGAGGACATTTTTTTAGAAAGGGTTGTTTTTTTTAAGGGTCAACCCTAGGACTAAAAAAGACCCAAAATGACACAAAAAAGACTGAAAAAGACACAAAATGGCAAAAAAAAGAAACAAAATGACCAAAAAAGAAACAAAAAGACACAAAATGACAAAAAAAGAAACAAATGAGGAGACAAAATGACAAAAAAGACACAAAAAAGACACAAAATGACAAAAAAAAGAAACAAATGGGGAGACAAAATGACCAAAAAACCCACTAAATGACTAAAAAAGACACAAAAAGACACAAAATGCTAAAAAAAAAAAAAAAAGACACAAAATGACAAAAAAGACACAAAATGACACAAAATGACTTAAAAAAAAATACACAAAATGACCAAAAAAGAAACAAATGAGGAGACAAAATGACAAAAAAAGACAGCAAAAGACACAAAATGACCAAAAAAAGACACAAAATGACCAAAAAAAAGACACAAAATGACCAAAAAAAGACACAAAAAGACACAAAATGACCCAAAAAAAAGACAGAAAATGACCAAATTGTTGTGCTAAACACACCAGAGCCAAATCAAACAGAGTCCCACTAGAATAAAACCAGAGTTGATGACAGGATCACACACAATCACAAGATCACATTTATGTTGGTTTTTCTTTGTTTCTTTTTGGTTCTAAATGTTTTAATCCAGTAAGTCAGAATAAAACATATATTATTATTATTATCAGGTCATATAGGTGAAAAATATACCAACATGGTATTTAAACATGTTTTAAGGTGAATACAGGCAGGATGGAAGGAGTCAGAGAGTTAAATGTGTCTCTGTTGGTCCTCACATGTATAGAAATATTAACATAAGTGTGTGTTGAGCTCTGAACTCAGTTTGACTCCTGCACCTGCTGGGCTTTAAACGCATCATGATGAGTTCACCTGCAGTTCATGACCCTGCACACACACACAGACACACACACACCTGTGGTAATCCCCAGTTTATCTAAGATTTAATCTTCCCATCATCACCTCTTCTCACATATTGTTTCGCTTTTTGTCATCAGACTTTGCTTCCTTCTCTTTTCGTTCCTCCCACACGTTTCATTTTCTCTTCGTCGTGTTTTTTTTTTTTTTTTTCCCACTCATTGTGCCAATCATGTTAGGCAACAGTGTCTTCCGCCTTTTTCTCCCCCACTTTATTTTCTTACTCAACTGGAAAAGAAGTGTTAATAAAACACCCAGGGGTATTTCAGAACATCATATGATCAGGGTCAAAGTGAAAGTAACCTTAGGATTATTATTATTAAGTGTTCGTGCCAAATAGATATCAACACTTCGGGAGCGTTTACGGGTCGTTGGGAGGACTTCCTGCTGCAGAACGAGACACTAAATGTTCTCTTGTCATGACAAAACAGACCAATAAATGTTTTTCTTTCCCTTTCTTTTGCATTAAAACCCTCTGAAAGGATCTTTAAGGGTCCCGACCCGTAACCCTCTGATGCACAACATCTATGGGTCTAAAGTGACCCGACAGAGTTTTTATCTTCTATATCTTTTCAATAAATTATTTTCATCATTCAGTATTCCAGGTTTTCCTCAATTAGTTTATTTTTGATCATCATACATCCTAATTGTATGTTTTCCTTTATTCATTTTTGAATAAAATCCCTTTTTGTGTCACTACTCTTCTAATGCACAACATGGGTCAAAAATCACCCATATCCAGTTTTTATCTAACTACTTAGCTAACTATATATATATATATATATATATATATATATATATATATATATATATATCAGGGGTCTCAAATGCTAATTACCTGGGGGCCGCTGGAGGAGGTATCAAAATTACCAAGAAAAGACAAAATGACAAAAAAAAGACACAAAATGACAAAAAAAGACACAAAATGACCAAAGAAAGACAGAATTACCAAAAAAGACACATTATTTAAAAAGACACAAAATTACCAAAAAAAAGACACAAATTACTAAAAAAAGACACAAAATTATTTAAAAAAAACACACAAAATTACCAAAAAAAGACACAAAATGACAGAAAAAAATGAAATTACTTAAAAAAGAAACAAAATTACCAAAAAAAGACACAAAATGACAATTTGACTCACCCATCTCTCTCCCTGACTACACAAAATGACTAAAAACAGACACAAAAAGACACAAAATGAATTTGAAAAAAAGACTCAAATGACCAAAAAAAGACACAACAAGACACAAAATGACAAAAAAAAAGACTCAAAATGACCAAAAAAGACACAAAATGACTAAAAAAAGACTCAAATGACAAAAAAAGACACAAAATTACTAAAAAAAAGACACAAAATGACCAAAAAAGACACAAAATGACTAAAAAAGACACAAAATGACCAAAGAAAGACCCAGAATTACCAAAAAAGACACAACATTATTAAAAAGACACAAAATTACCAAAAAAAAGACACAAATTACTAAAAAAGACACAAATTATTTAAAAAACACACAAAATTACCCAAAAAAGACACAAACTGACAGAAAAAAAAGAAATTACTTAAAAAAGAAACAAAATGACCAAAAAAAGACACAAAATTATTTAAAAAAGACACAAAATGACCAAAAAAAGACACAAAATTATTTTAAAAAGACACAAAATGACCAAAAAAGACACAAAATTACTAAAAACCCATGCACTAGATGGATCGGAAAATTCCTTACCTCCGATATAAATGAAATGGGCTTTTTGTCCATGAACAATGGATTAAAACGTATAGAGTATTGGTGTCAAGTTTCTGATTTTAATATGTAAGACACACATTTATACTCATTTCAGTATTGTTTTCTGTGTTTTTTGTTGAGCTTCTTTCTCTTCAGATTCTTCTCATTAGTCATGTAAGGAAACTGGCAACATACACATTTTATGTATCCAGATTAAAGTGAATATTGGTAGAAATGAGTCAGTGTGTGAGTGAGTTTGTGTATATCTGGCTGTGTGCAGGCTGTGGAGTGATGGATGCACAGATTCACGCAGGGTGCAGCCTCTCATGTGGGAATTTCTGGAACAAAATATTACATGAATCAACTCGAAACTTCCTTGACATGAAATATGTTGGGACTGCTTGGGTTTTTTTTTTTTTTTTTTGAAGGCAAGCGTCCAAATACCTTCCATCTCTGCTCACTTCCTTCTAATACTGATTGCGAAAGTCACAAGTTTGGTCAATTAGTTTCTCTGGGTTGTTGTTGGTGTTTTCTTTGGAAGGTTGACAACAACTAACAGCAGCTGGAGCTCAGAAAGAAATCCAGAAATCTCAAATCAGGAGCAGTTCACACATGTTTGACAGGCCGTTAGAGCAGGAAAACCCCAAGTTACAGCAGCGAGGACTCACCAACAGCTGCCTGGAAATACTGACAGTGGTACCGGGACACACCTCACTACAGGGACACACCTCACTACCAGGACGCACCTCACACCTCACAGTCACACAGACAACCAGAGGAACAATACGCTGCATGTACACACATGATTTCACTTAGTCCCATTGGCAGGTTTTTATTTCTTTTTCTTTCCAAGACACAAAATGACTAAAAGAAGAAACAAAAAGACACAAAATGACTAAAAAGAGACACAAAATGACAAAAAAAAGGAACAAAATGACTAGAAAAAGACACAAAATGACTAAAAAGAGACACAAAATGACAAAAAAAAGGAACAAAATGACACAAAATGACAAAAAAAGGACACAAAATGACTCAAAAAAGGACCAAAATGACACAAAATGACTAAAAAGAGACACAAAATTACACAAAATGACGAAAAAAGATACAAAATGACTAAAACATTTTTTTAAAAGACACAATTTTTTTTAAAAGACACAAAATGACCAAAAAAAGATACAAAATGACTGAAAAAAGACACAATATGAGACAACAGAATGACAAAAAAAACCCCACAGAAGACACAAAATGACAAAAAAGACACAAAGTGACAAAAAAGACACAAAATGACTAAAAAAGACAACAACAGACAGGTTTCATTTAAAAAAAAATGTTTTATGTTAAATCTCGACCTGAAAAGTAACTAAAACTGTCATAAAAAGTAGAACATTGGCCTCTAGATGTAGTGGAGTAGAAGTATAAAGTTACATAAATTGACATAGTCAAGTAAAGTACAAGTACCACAAATCTGTACTTAAGTTCAGTACTTGAGTAAAAGGACTTTCCACTGGCTGCGTGCAAACAGTTTCTGCTGTTTGTACAGTTTCGACTCGCCTTCTTTCTGAAGAAGAAGCTCTCAGGTTCTCTAACTGAAGAAATGAAACTTTATATATATTTAGAAACTGTTTTGCCCCGAGGCCTCACAGACGCTGACACCTCCTCACACTTCCATGTAATCACCTCCTGCAGACTGAAACACACTTCAACATGTCTGCTGGTCACACCAGCTATTCAAAGTGGCTGTGTGTGTGTGTATCTGTAACTGTAATCACATCAAAGATCAAAGGCAATCAGATCAAAGCAATCAACAGAATTAACTGACACCTGTTAATGAAAGAGTGACAGCAGAGGTGGACAGACTGGAATCTCTGTCCTCGAACAGAAAGCATTTTTGGCAAAACCATAATACTTATCATTGATTCGACTTCTTCGTCCTGAGTTCTTCCTGAACATCTACATATGTTGTTGTTTTTTCAGAAAAATGAAAAAATAGCTTTGTTAGAGCGATCTAAAAAAAACTGTTACATCTCAGTTTTTCAGAAATCTTCCTGCGTTTTTAATATGGGAGCCAATGAGGCTGTTGGTGGTGTTGGTGGATCATCTGTGCGTCCTACGCCCAAACTATAACTCTGACAGCTTTACCAGAGGATTGTGAGGGAGAAGACTAATTTTCCTACGTTTCTATGTATAAACTAGAAAATTTCTAAAGAAATTTTGATTGTGTGCTTGCCTCTGGACCGTGACTCTCGTGGCTTATCAAAAGGGGCAGGGATTAAACAGGGACTTCCTGCTGAGTACACTGACACCTCATACAAGTCTCTAGGACAAACGGTTCACTAGTTAGTAAAAGGGGGCGTGGCTAATCAAAAGGGGGGGGGGGTAATCAATCACCAGTTAAACAAGGACTCTATGCCGAGTAATCTGACACCTTATACAAGTTTCTAGGACAAACGGTTCATTGGTTATGAAAGGGGGCGTGGCTAATCAAAAAGGGCGGGAATTTATGAAATATTGTTATGTATAAGTGGTCAGTGATGAACCATCATCATGCTTGACAAGTTTGAGGAAGATTGGACAATGTATGGTCAAGTTATAAGGTCTCATGTTTTATGAAGTCTGTTTACTTAGAGTAAACTGACAGTTATCAGTTAGAATGTCTGTGTTGGAGGAGGGAGGGGTGAGGGGGGAGGCTTTGGTAGCTAAGCAACCCGGTGGCCAGGTGGGGTCGACCAATCAGAGCAGAGCAATCAACGGAATGTTCCGGAAGAGTGGCCAGAGGTTGAAAAACTGAAATTTCTGGCCTCGAACAGAAAGCATTTTCGGCAAAACCATAATACCTATCATTGATCCGACTTCACTTTGAGCGTCCTGAGTTCTTCCTGAACATCTACATATGTTTTTTTTTAAGAAAAATGAAAAAATAGCTTTGTTAGAGCGATTTTAAAAAGCTGTTAAATTTTTTTTTTGAGAAATCTTCCTTCATTTTTAATATGGGAGCTGATGCGGCAGTTGGTGCATTTTGTTTGAGCATCTGTGCGTCCTGCGCCCAAACTATAACTCTGACAGCTTTACCAGAGGATTGTGAGTGAGAGGACAAATTTTCCTACGTTTCTATGTATAAATTATTTCTGTGGAGTGAAATTTGCGGCCTGGAGCGCAGTTTTCAAATTTATTTTTTGACAATTCGTTCTCTCCCTCTACACTCTGTTTGATTACATCACCACTCTAGAGTCTCCATAGGGTTACATTGGGGGGATTTTTTGACGTGTTTTTGCCCAATAATTTGAAAACCGTTTGTCGAAACCCTTATAAAAGTCATAGCACACTTGTCATGGGCGAGCCGGTCGATTTGATACCTTTTTTGTATATGTGTGACCAAAACTCTGGGAGGAGTAGTCGACCGAAAAATGACACGGAAGAAACGGAAGAAGAACTAGAAAATTCCTAAAGAAATTTTGATTGTGTGCTTGCCTCTGGACCATCATTCTCGTGGCTCAAATCAACAGTCAAACAGTGACTCTGTCCTGAGTTCACAGATACCTCATACAAGTCTGTAGGACAAACGGTTCACAAGTTAGTAAAAGGGGGCGTGGTCACTCAAAGGGGGCGTGGCTTGAATCAGCAGTTAAACAGGGACTCTGTCCTGAGTTCACAGACACCTCATACAAGTCTGTAGGACAAACGGTTCATTAGTTATGAAAGGGGGCGTGGCTAATCAAAAGGGGCGGGGTTATCAATCACCAGTTAAACGGACTCTATGCTGAGTAATCTGACATCTTATACAAGTTTCTAGGACAAACGGTTCATTACTTAGTAAAAGGGGGCGTGGCTAATAAAAAGGGCGGGAATTTATGAATTATTGTTATGTAGAACTGAAAAGTGATGAACCATCATCATGCATGACAAGTTTGAGGCAGATTGGACAATGTATGGTCAAGTTATAAGGTCTCGTGTTTTATGAAGAAAGCCATGTCTGTTTACTTAGAGTAAACTGACAGTTATCAGTTAGAATGTCTGTGTTGGAGGAGGGGGGGCTTTGGTAGCTAAGCAACCACGTGGCCAGGTGGAGTCGACCAATCAGAGCAGAGCAATCAACTGAAATTAACTGACGATGGAGACAGTTCCATCAAAGTGAGCAGACAGAGGTCGACAAACTTGAAATTCTGGCCTCGAACAGAAAGCATTTTCGGCAAAACCATAATACCTATCATTGATCCGACTTCACTTTGAGCGTCCTGAGTTCTTCCTGAACATCTACATATGTTTTTTTTTAAGAAAAATGAAAAAATAGCTTTGTTAGAGCGATTTTAAAAAACTGTTAATTTTTTTTTTTTGAGAAATCTTCCTTCATTTTTAATATGGGAGCCGATGCGGCAGTTGGTGCATTTTGTTTGAGCATCTGTGCGTCCTGCGCCCAAACTATAACTCTGACAGCTTTACCAGAGGATTGTGAGTGAGAGGACAAATTTTCCTACGTTTCTATGTATAAATTATTTCTGTAGAGTGAAATTTGCGGCCTGGAGCGCAGTTTTCAAATTTATTTTTTGACAATTCTTTCTCTCCCTCTACACTCTGTTTGATGACTTCTCCACTCTAGACTCTCCATAGGGTTACATTGGGGGGATTTTTTGACGTGTTTTTGCCCAATAATTTGAAAACCGTTTGTCGAAACCCTTATAAAAGTCATAGCACACTTGTCATGGGCGAGCCGGTCGATTTGATACCTTTTTTGTGTATGTGCGACCAAAACTCTGGGAGGAGTAGTCGACCGAAAAATGACACGGAAGAAACGGAAGAATAATAATAACTAGAAACAAAATTCCAGGGAAATTTTGGAGTGCCACGGGACTACTGCCGGATGATTCTCGTGGTTTAAATCAGCAGTTAAACAGGGACTCTGTCCAGAGTTCACAGACACCTCATACAAGTCTGTAGGACAAACGGTTCACTAGTTAGTAAAAAGGGGCGTGGCTACTCAAAGGGGGCGTGGCTTCAATCACCAGTCAAACAGGGACTCTGTCCTGAGTCCACAGACACCTCATACAAGTCTGTAGGACAAACGGTTCACTAGTTAGTAAAAAGGGGCGTGGCTACTCAAAGGGGGCGTGGCTTCAATCACCAGTCAAACAGGGACTCTGTCCTGAGTTCACAGACACCTCATACAAGTCTGTAGGACAAACGGTTCACTAGTTAGTAAAAGGGGCGTGGCTTATCAAAAGGGGCGGGGTTATCAATCAACAGTTAGACAGGGACGCTATGCTGAGTAATCTGACACCTCATACAAATTTCTAGGACAAACGGTTCATTAGTTAAGAAAGGGGGCGTGGCTAATCAAAAAGGGCGGGACTTTATGAAATATTGTTATGTAGACAATCAGTGATGAGCCATCATCATGTATGACAAGTTTGAGGCAGATTGGACAATGTATGGTCAAGTTAAAAGAGTTAACTGTTTTCAGTTAAAATGTCTGTGTTGGAGGAGGGGAGAGGGAGGGGGGGGGGCTTTGGTAGCTAAGCAACCACGTGGCCAGGTGGAGTCGACCAATCAGAGCAGAGCAATCAACTGAAATTAACTGTCACTGACAATGCTTTGCTAAAGTGAGCAGCCAGAGGTGGCAAAACTGAAAATTCTGGCCTCGAACAGAAAGCATTTTTGGCAAAACTATAACACCTATCACTAATCTGACTTCACTTTGAGCGTCCTGAGTTCTTCCTGAACGTCTACATATATTTTTTTTTAAGAAAAATGAAAAAATAGCTTTGTTAGAGCGATTTAAAAAAACTCTTACATCTGATTTTTTCAAAAATCCTCACGTGTTTTTAATATGGGACTCAATGGGGCAGTTGTTGCGTTTTGGTGGCACTTCTCTGTGTCCTGCGCCCAAACTAAAACTCTGACAGCTTTACCAGAGGATTGTGAGTGAGACCACAAATTTTTCTACGTTTCTATGTATAAATTATTACTGTAGAGTGAAATTTGCGGCCTGGAGCGCAGTTTTCAAATTTATTTTGTGACAACTCCTTCTCTGCCTCTACACTCTGCTTGATGACATCACCAGTCTAGATTCTGAACATTCCGCGCAATACACACACATGGGAAAATCACCGTCCCCATTAGTTTGGAAAAATGGAAATGTTTTCGCACTTCGTGCGAAAACTATACGTGCAATCGCTCTGAAATTTCACAGGACTAGAGTTAAATTCAGGCCCTACAACTTTCTAAATCGGTTCGGAATTTTACGAGCAACGGTTTGCGAATGGTGAGGCCCCAAAGTTTGCGCAATGCGTTCCGGATGGGCCAAAAAGTGCACGTTTGTGCACGTTGTGCGAAAACGTGCACGCCGATCGCTAATAAAAGTCATTCCACACGATTCCCGATTAGGGCGCAACTTTTGACGTTTTTACTTTTTGCGATTTCTCAAAGCTGTGGGACTAGTTACGCGCCAAAGTTTTTACGGAAGAATAATCTATAATATATAATAACTAGAAACAAAATTCCAGGGAAATTTTGGAGTGCCACGGGACTACTGCCGGATGATTCTCGTGGTTTAAATCAGCAGTTAAACAGGGACTCTGTCCTGAGTTCACAGACACCTCATACAAGTCTGTAGGACAAACGGTTCACTAGTTAGTAAAAAGGGGCGTGGCTACTCAAAGGGGGCGTGGCTTCAATCACCAGTCAAACAGGGACTCTGTCCTGAGTCCACAGACACCTCATACAAGTCTGTAGGACAAACGGTTCACTAGTTAGTAAAAGGGGCGTGGCTTATCAAAAGGGGCGGGGTTATCAATCAACAGTTAGACAGGGACGCCATGCTGAGTAATCTGACACCTCACACAAATTTCTAGGACAAACGGTTCATTAGTTAAGAAAGGGGGCGTGGCTAATCAAAAAGGGCGGGAATTTATGAAATATTGTTATGTAGACAATCAGTGATGAGCCATCATCATGTATGACAAGTTTGAGGCAGATTGGACAATGTATGGTCAAGTTAAAAGAGTTAACTGTTTTCAGTTAAAATGTCTGTGTTGGAGGAGGGGAGAGGGAGGGGGGGGAGCTTTGGTAGCTAAGCAACCACGTGGCCAGGTGGAGTCGACCAATCAGAGCAAAGCAATCAACAGAAACTAACTGTCACTGACAATGCTTTGCTAAAGTGAGCAGCCAGAGGTGGCCAAACTGAAAATTCTGGCCTCGAACAGAAAGCATTTTTGGCAAAACCATAACAACTATCACTAATCTGACTTCACTTTGAGCGTCCTGAGTTCTTCCTGAACGTCTACATATATTTTTTTTTAAGAAAAATGAAAAAATAGCTTTGTTAGAGCGATTTAAAAAAACTCTTACATCTGATTTTTTCAAAAATCCTCACGTGTTTTTAATATGGGACTCAATGGGGCAGTTGATGCGTTTTGGTGGCACTTCTCTGTGTCCTGCGCCCAAACTATAACTCTGACAGCTTTACCAGAGGATTGTGAGTGAGAAGACAAATTTTCCTCCGTTTCTATGTATAAATTATTTCTGTAGAGTGGAATTTGCGGCCTGGAGCGCAGTTTTCAAATTTATTTTTTGACAATTCCTTCTCTCCCTCTCCACTCTGCTTGATGACATCACCGCTCTAGAGTCTGAACATTCCGCGCAATACACACACATGGGAAAATCGCCCTCCCCATTAGTTTGGAAAAATGGAAATGTTTTCGCACTTCGTGCGAAAACTATACGTGCAATCACTTTGAAATTTCACAGGACTAGAGTTAAATTCAGGCCCTACAACTTTCTAAATCGGTTCGGAATTTTACGAGCAACGGTTTGCGAATGGTGAGGCCCCAAAGTTGGCGCAATGCGTTCCGGATGGGCCAAAAAGTGCACGTTTGTGCACGTTGTGCGAAAACGTGCGCTCCAATCGCTAATAAAAGTCATTCCACACGATTCCCGATTAGGGCGCAACTTTTGACGTTTTTACTTTTCGCGATTTCTCAAAGCTGCGAGACTAGTTACGCGCCAAAGTTTTTACGGAAGAATAATCTATAATAATAATAATAATAAACATGAGCAATAATAAGAGATGCCTCGTGCTTCGCACGAGGCACTCATCCTCACTGCTTGCAGTGAAGATGAGTGCCTCGCTGCTCAGCCGTGGCACTAATAAACATGAGCAATAATAAGAGATGCCTCGTGCTTCGCACGAGGCACTCATCCTCACTGCTTGCAGTGAAGATGAGTGCCTCGCTGCTCAGCCGTGGCACTAAAAATAGTCCCGGTGAATAGTAGTTAGTGTGCTTTTGCAAGCAAGCACACAAAACTAGAAAATTTCTAAAGAAATTTTGATTGTGTGCTTGCCTCTGGACCATCATTCTCGTGGCTCAAATCAACAGTCAAACAGGGACTCTGTCCTGAGTTCACAGACACCTCATACAAGTCTGTAGGACAAACGGTTCACAAGTTAGTAAAAGGGGGCGTGGTCACTCAAAGGGGGCGTGGCTTGAATCAGCAGTTAAACAGGGACTCTGTCCTAAGTTCACAGACACCTCATACAAGTCTCTAGGACAAACGGTTCATTAGTTATGAAAGGGGGCGTGGCTAATCAAAAGGGGCGGGGTTATCAATCACCAGTTAAACAGGGACTTCATGCCGAGTAATCTGACACCTTGTATAAGTTTCTAGGACAAACCGTTCATTAGTTATGAAAGGGGGCGTGGCTAATCAAAAAGGGCGGGAATTTATGAAACATTATTATGTATAAGTGGTCAGTGATGAACCATCATCATGCTTGGCAAGTTTGAGGAAGATTGGACAATGTATGGTCAAGTTATTAGGTCTGTTCACTTAGAGTAAACTGAGTTAAAATGTCTGTGTTGGAGGAGGGAGGGGGGAGGCTTTGGTAGCTAAGCAACCAGGTGGCCAGGTGGAGTCGACCAATAAGAGCAGAGCAATCAACTGAAATTAACTGACAGTTCCATCACAGTGAGCAGACAGAGGTCGACAAACTGAAAATTCTGGCCTCGAACAGAAAGCATTTTTGGCAAAACCATAATACCTATCATTGATCCGACTTCACTTTGAGCGTCCTGAGTTCTTCCTGAACGTCTACATATATTTTTTTTAAAGAAAGATGAAAAAATAGCTTCGTTAGAGCGATTTTAAAAAACTGTAAAAAAAATTTTGGGGAGAAATCTTCCTGCATTTTTAATATGGGAGCCAATGAGGCAGTTGATGTGTTTTGTTTGTGCATCTGTGCGTCCTGCGCCCAAACTATAACTCTGACAGCTTTACCAGAGGATTGTGAGTGAGAGGACAAATTTTCCTACGTTTCTATGTATAAATTATTTCTGTAGAGTGAAATTTGCGGCCTGGAGCGCAGTTTTCAAATTTATTTTTTGACAATTCGTTCTCTCCCTCTACACTCTGTTTGATTACATCACCACTCTAGACTCTCCATAGGGTTACATTGGGGGGATTTTTTGACGTGTTTTTGCCCAATAATTTGAAAACCGTTTGTCGAAACCCTTAGAAAAGTCATAGCACACTGGTCATGGGCGAGCCGGTCGGTTTGATACCTTTTTTGTGTATGTGCGACCAAAACTCTGGGAGGAGTAGTCGACGGAAAAACAACACGGAAGAAACGGAAGAATAACTAGAAACAAAATTCCAGGGAAATTTTGGAGTGCCACGGGACTACTGCCGGATGATTCTCGTGGTTTAAATCACCAGTCAAACAGGGACTCTGTCCTGAGTCCACAGACACCTCATACAAGGCTATAGGACGAACGGTTCACTAGTTAGTAAAAAGGGGCGTGGCTACTCAAAGGGGGCGTGGCTTCAATCACCAGTAAAACAAGGGCTCTGTCCTGAGTTAGCAGACACCTCATACAAGTTTCTAGGACAAACGGTTCATTAGTTAGTAAAAGGGGCGTGGCTAATCAAAAGGGGCGGGGTTATCAATCAACAGTTAGACAGGGACGCTATGCTGAGTAATCTGACACCTCATACAAGTTTCTAGGACAAACGGTTCATTAGTTAAGAAAGGGGGCGTGGCTAATCAAAAAGGGCGGGAATTTATGAAATATAGTTATGTACAACTGGTCAGTGATGAGCCATCATCATGCATGACAAGTTTGAAGCAGATTGGACAATGTACGGTCAAGTTATAAGGTCTCGTGTTTAATGAAAGAACGCCATATCTGTTCAGTGAGAATGTCTGTGTTGGAGGAGGGGGGGGGGGGGGTAGGAGGTTGGGGGAGGCTTTGGTAGCTAAGCAACCACGTGGCCAGGTGGAGTCGACCAATCAGAGCAGAGCAATCAACTGAAATTAACTGAAGGTGGAGACAGTTTTGCCGCACTGAGCAGCCAGAGGTGGACCAACTGAAAATTCTGGCCTCAAACAGAAAGCGTTTTCGGCAAAACCATTATACCTATCACTGATCCGACTTCACTTTGAGCGTCCTGAGTTCTTCCTGAACGTCTACATATATTTTTTTTTAACAAAAATGAAAAAATAGCTTTGTTAGAGTGATCTAAAAAAACGGTAAAATCTGATTATTTCAAAAATCCTCGTGTGTTTTTAATATGGGACTCAATGGGGCAGTTGATGCGTTTTGGTGGCACTTCTCTGTGTCCTGCGCCCAAACTAAAACTCTGACAGCTTTACCAGAGGATTGTGAGTGAGACCACAAATTTTCCTACGTTTCTATGTACAAATTATTACTGTAGAGTGAAATTTGCGGCCTGGAGCGCAGTTTTCAAATTTATTTTTTGACAATTCCTTCTCTCCCTCTACACTCTGCTTGATGACATCACCAGTCTAGAGTCTGAACATTCCGCGCAATACACACACATGGGAAAATCTCCCTCCCCATTAGTTTGGAAAAATGGAAATGTTTTCGCACTTCGTGCGAAAACTATACGTGCAATCGCTTTGAAATTTCACAGGACTAGAGTTAAATTCAGCCCCTACAACTTTCTAAATCGCTTCGGAATTTTACGAGCAACGGTTTGCAAATGGTGAGGCCCCAAAGTTGGCGCAATGCGTTCCGGATGGGCCAAAAAGTGCACGTTTGTGCACGTTGTGCGAAAACGTGCGCGCCGATCGCTAAAAAAAGTCATTCCACACGATTCCCGATTAGGGCGCAACTTTTGACGTTTTTACTTTTCGCGATTTCTCAAAGCTGCGAGACTAGTTACGCGCCAAAGTTTTTACGGAAGAATAATCTATAATAATAAACATGAGCAATAATAAGAGATGCCTCGAGCTTCGCTCGAGGCACTCATCCTCACTGCTTGCAGTGAAGATGAGTGCCTCGCTGCTCAGCCGTGGCACTAACTAGAAAATTCCTAAAGAAATTTTGATTGTGTGCTTGCCTCTGGACCGTGACTCTCGTGGCTTATCAAAAGGGGCACGGATTAAACAGGGACTTTCTGCTGAGTACACTCACACCTCATACAAGTCTCTAGGACAAACGGTTCACTAGTTAGTAAAATGGGCGTGGCTAATCAAAAAGGGCGGGATTATCAATCACCAGTTAAACAGGGACTCTATTCTGAGTAATCTGACATCTTATACAAGTTTCTAGGACAAACGGTTCAATAGTTAGTAAAAGGGGGCGTGGCTAATAAAAAGGGCGGGAATTTATGAACTATTGTTATGTAGAACTGAAAAGTGATGAACCATCATCATGCATGACAAGTTTGAGGCAGATTGGACAATGTATGGTCAAGTTATAAGGTCTCGTGTTTTATGAAGAAAGCCATGTCTGTTTACTTAGAGTAAACTGACAGTTATCAGTTAGAATCATACAGTCTATGGTTAGAATGTCTGTGTTGGAGGGGGGGGGCTTTGGTAGCTAAGCAACCACGTGGCCAGGTGGAGTCGACCAATCAGAGCAGAGCAATCAACTGAAATTAACTGACGATGGAGACAGTTCCATCAAAGTGAGCAGACAGAGGTCGACAAACTTGAAATTCTGGCCTCGAACAGAAAGCATTTTCGGCAAAACCATAATACCTATCACTGATCCGACTTTACTTTGAGCGTCCTGAGTTCTTCCTGAACATCTCCATATGTTTTTTTTTTAAGAAAAATGAAAAAATAGCTTTGTTAGAGCAATTTTAAAAAACTGTTAAATTTTTTTTTTTAGAAATCTTCCTTCATTTTTAATATGGGAGCCGATGCGGCAGTTGGTGCATTTTGTTTGAGCATCTGTGCGTCCTGCGCCCAAACTATAACTCTGACAGCTTTACCAGAGGATTGTGAGTGAGAGGACAAATTTTCCTACGTTTCTATGTATAAATTATTTCTGTAGAGTGGAATTTGCGGCCTGGAGCGCAGTTTTCAAATTTATTTTTTGACAATTCTTTCTCTCCCTCTACACTCTGTTTGATGACTTCCCCACTCTAGACTCTCCATAGGGTTACATTGGGGGGATTTTTTGACGTGTTTTTGCCCAATAATTTGAAAACCGTATGTCGAAACCCTTAGAAAAGTCATAGCACACTTGTCATGGGCGAGCCGGTCGATTTGATACCTTTTTTGTGTATGTGCGACCAAAACTCTGGGAGGAGTAGTCGACCGAAAAATGACACGGAAGAAACGGAAGATTAAAAATAATAAAAATAGTCCCGGTGAATAGTAGTTAGTGTGCTTTTGCAAGCAAGCACACAAAACTAGAAAATTTCTAAAGAAATTTTGATTGTGTGCTTGCCTCTGGACTGTGACTCTCGTGGCTTATCAAAAGGGGCAGGGATTAAACAGGGACTCTGTCCTGAGTACACTCACACCTCATACAAGTCTCTAGGACAAACGGTTCACTAGTTAGTAAAATGGGCGTGGCTTATCAAAAGGGGCGGGGTTATCAATCACCAGTTAAACAGGGACTCTATGCTGAGTAATCGGACATCTTATACAAGTTTCTAGGACAAACGGTTCATTAGTTAGTAAAAGGGGGCGTGGCTAATAAAAAGGGTGGGAATTTATGAATTATTGTTATGTAGAACTGAAAAGTGATGAACCATCATCATGCATGACAAGTTTGAGGCAGATTGGACAATGTATGGTCAAGTTATAAGGTCTGGTGTTTTATGAAGAAAGCCATGTCTGTTTACTTAGAGTAAACTGACAGTTATCAGTTAGAATGTCTGTGTTGGAGGAGGGGGGGCTTTGGTAGCTAAGCAACCACGTGGCCAGGTGGAGTCGACCAATCAGAGCAGAGCAATCAACTGAAATTAACTGACGATGGAGACAAGTGAGCAGACAGAGGTCGACAAACTTGAAATTCTGGCCTCGAACAGAAAGCATTTTCGGCAAAACCATAATACCTATCATTGATCCGACTTCACTTTGAGCGTCCTGAGTTCTTCCTGAACATCTCCATATGTTTTTTTTTAAGAAAAATGAAAAAATAGCTTTGTTAGAGCGATTTTAAAAAACTGTTAAATTTTTTTTTTGAGAAATCTTCCTTCATTTTTAATATGGGAGCTGATGCGGCAGTTGGTGCATTTTGTTTGAGCATCTGTGCGTCCTGCGCCCAAACTATAACTCTGACAGCTTTACCAGAGGATTGTGAGTGAGAGGACAAATTTTCCTACGTTTCTATGTATAAATTATTTCTGTAGAGTGAAATTTGCGGCCTGGAGCGCAGTTTTCAAATTTATTTTTTGACAATTCTTTCTCTCCCTCTACACTCTGTTTGATGACTTCCCCACTCTAGACTCTCCATAGGGTTACATTGGGGGGATTTTTTGACGTGTTTTTGCCCGATAATTTGAAAACCGTTTGTCGAAACCCTTATAAAAGTCATAGCACACTTGTCATGGGCGAGCCGGTCGGTTTGATACCTTTTTTGTGTATGTGCGACCAAAACTCTGGGAGGAGTAGTCGACCGAAAAATGACACGGAAGAAACGGAAGAATAATAAAAATAGTCCCGGTGAATAGTAGTTAGTGTGCTTTTGCAAGCACACAAAATAATAAAAATAGACACGGTGAATAGTAGTTAGTGTGCTTTTGCAAGCAAGCACACAAAATAAGACCACGGAATAACAATTAGTGTGCTTTTGCAAGCACACAAAATAAGCCCACGGAATAACAATTAGTGTGCTTTTGCAAGCACACAAAATTATTTCTGTAGAGTGGAATTTGCGGCCTGGAGCGCAGTTTTCAAATTTATTTTGTGACAGTTTTTTCTCTCCCTCTACACTCTGGCGATGATGTCACACACTGTGGCACGAACATTCCGTGCAATACACACCCATTATAATCTCAGAATTTCTCCAAAAATGATCATGGTCATTGAACAGGGATTGATAAAAAACTATATGACCTATCGAAAAGTGGATTAATACACCGATACACAAGACTTGTGTCTACTGTTTAAAGTTTAAATGGAGTCTCTAGGTGAAATTATGCCGGAGAAGTAGACGTTTAAAAATCTCCAATTATTGTTCTTTTTCGCTCATTTTTTTTCGGCCGTCCCATTCATTTCAATGCAAATTTTTGGGCAGTTTTTCGCGACTCATGTCGCGAAAAATTTGTATTCTGTAGAGAAAAGTAATAGCACACCGATCCCGATCAAACCGCACGTTTTGATATATAATTTGTCCTGCAACTCTTCAAGTTGTAGGACTAGTAGCGGGACGAAATTGCGTCCGGAAGAGGAAGAAGAAGAAATCCACAGTATAACAGTAGTGCAGCACTGGTCCCTACAGATATTGCTGGATGGGACCAGTGCTGGGGAGATTGCCCCGAGGCCCTAATAAAGTGATTTTAAGCTTCTTTTTGGTTACATTTTCTCACTGAAACTTTCATAACCTCTGATCTGTTCAAGGACAGTCGATAATAACTGTTTTAACAGTTTTTCTTGCTCCCATAAATGATGTACTTTTGGCTTTTAACATCATATTGCTTCATCACAGCACAATAAACCCATTGCAGAAGAATTTATCTGTGGTTTATAGAAAACTTATTGAACTTTACTCGTTTCTTTATCTTCTGCATTCTTCTCTGTGTGGATTACATTCTGAAAGTGTTTTATTTAGACTGTTGAGAGACACAGGATGAATGAAGTTTGAGACGAGCATTATTTAGTTTGTCTCTGCTCATCCTGTCCTCAGATGGATCCTCACACACACTCTGCTTCTGTGGACTGGTACCTGCAGCTGAAGGACTGGGCTGTGTGCTTCTGCATGCAGTCTGCAGGATAATAACGGAGGTTTAATCCTGCAGACGAGTGAGGAGTCACAGCTGAGAGGACTCTGTGTCTCTGTCTCCTCTCTACACGCCGTCTTCAACTTATCTGCCTTTGTTTTTCCATTGCATTTATTTCCATTTTTATCTTTTACCTTACAGCAACAGTCTCTCCTGCCGGCAAAACTACTAACAAACAGTTGAACTCCTTGTTCTTCCCACCAGCTGTGTGTGTGTGTGTGTGTGTGTGTGTGTGTGTGTGCGCACATGTACTGTCTTTTTTTTTAGTCATTATATTCATGTAATTTGTGAATATTTGTCTATGTTATAAATTATTCCCAAAATGTCTAGCATGCTTTTGTGTCTATTTCTTTGTTTGGTTTGTGCATGTGTGTGTGTTTGTGTGTGTGTGTGTGTGTGTGTGTGTGTGTGTGTGTGTGTGTGTACTTGTACTCCAATCATAGTGAGGACCAGAATAAGTTCTTAACTAACTGAGTGAGGACATTTCAGGTGGACCTCACGTCTTCAAAGGCCCTAAAAATGTTTGAGAGTTTGGACTTGGTTTCAGTTTCAGTTTCAGTTTCAGGTTTAGGGGTCAGGGGCTACAAATTCATTACGTTAATGATGTGTCCTCACAAAGATAGAAGTACAGGGATGTGTGTTTGTGTGTTCTCGTCCGTCCTACATAGTGAGGACTATGGCTTCAACCAGCAAACTGAGGACATTTTTTCTTTAAAGGCCTGTTTGAGGGTCAAGACTTGATTTGAAGGTTCAGGTTATAATCAGGTTTAGGTTCAGGTGGTTAGGGTCACTCATTCAGGTGTGATGGTTTAGGTTAGGGGTCTAGGGATGAATCTGATGAATACAGAGTCCTCACAAAGATAGAAGGACAAAGAAGTGTGTGTTGTTTTTTTACATCTCTGCTCATTGTAATAGTATTCTCTCTCTCTCTCCCTCTCTCCCTCTCTCTCTCTCTCTCCCTCTCTCTCTCTCTCTCTCTCTCTCTCCCTCTCTCTCTCTCTCTCTCTCTCTCTCTCTCTCCCTCCCTCCCCCTCTCTCTCTCTCTCTCTCTCTGTCTCTCTCTCTCTCTGTTTCTGTCTTCTATCAAGCTAAAAGAGAACTCCGTCTCATCTCAGCTGGTTCCTTCTTGATGTTCTAACCGCAGTGATCTGGGAATAAAAAACAGACTTGGAGCATTGAGACATCAGTCACTTTCTGTCCTGTTATGAGACTCTTTTTAAAGAGCTCAATAACTTTAACAATAACTTCATTTACACAAAAACACACACAGGATGGAACCAAAGAGTTGAAGTTCATTTACAGCTTTTCACTGCTCGCCATAGTCATTTTAATACACAGAGCAACAATAAAGCTGTTGTCAGTCAGATTTATGTGTGATTAAGTCAAGTCTATGGTCTGGTAATGGTTAGTTAGGGTTAGGGTAAGGTTTAGGGTTAGAGTTAGGGTAGGGTTGGGTTAGGGTTAGATTTGGGTTAAAACGCAGCACTCTTGGAGAGTGCTACGGGGGGCACGGGCGCAGGGGATCAGGCAGATAAAAATCTTTTTGTTTCCTTAGTATATAGATTTGCTTTAATAAAAGCTGATTAAAAAAAATTTTGTCTGCCATAAAATGGTTTAAAATAATCGTTTTAAAAGCTGGAGGCTGGAGGGTAGGGTAGGGTAGGGTTAGGGTTAGGGTAGGGTAGGGTAGGGTTAGGGTTAGGGTAGGGTTAGGGTAGGGTAGGGTAGGGTAGGGTAGGGTTAGGGTAGGGTTAGGGTAGGGTTAGGGTAGGGTAGGGTAGGGTAGGGTTAGAGTAGGGTAGGGTTAGGGTAGGGCTAGGGTAGGGTAGGGTTAGGGTAGGGTAGGGTAGGGTAGGGTTAGGGTAGGGTAGGGTTAGGGTAGGGTAGGGTTAGGGTAGGGTTAGGGTTAGGGTTAGGGTAGGGTTAGGGTTAGGGTTAGGGTTACCCTTAAAATGAAAAATAATCAATGCATACACCCTAAGATTCAGATCAGCTCCAAAATATATTGGGTTCTTTCTTGTTCATGAAAATCAGGCCTGTAGTTTGTCCGTCATGCTGCTAACAAACAAACAAAGTGAACCTGAAACAACCTCCCTGGTGGAGCTAATAATACTGTAGCTGTAATGTGCAAATATTGTATGAATATTTGAACAGTGTTGACCGTAGCGTTATAAATACTGCTGGAGTGATGTTTCTGTGCTGTGAACAGTTTATTGACGCTGACAGAAGGCTCCTGGCCTCTCTTGTTCCCCTCCAGAACTTCTTCTCACTGTTCTCATTTACATGTTAGAACATGGGTCTCAAACACTTTTTTTGGTAATTTTGTGTCTTTTTTTAATAATTTTGTGTCTTTTTTTTTTTAATAATTTTGTGTCTTTTTAAAATCATTTTATGTCTTTTTTTAGTAATTTTGCGTCTTTTTTGGGTAATTTTGCGTCTTTTTTGGGTAATTTTGTGTCTTTCTTGGGTCATTTTGTGTCTTTCTTGGGTCATTTGCGTCTTTATTGGGTCATTTTGTGTCTTTTTTGGGTCATTTTGTTTCTTTTTGGGTAATTTTGTGTCTTTTTAAATAATTGTGTGTCTTTTTTGGTAATTTTGTGTCTTTTTTGGTCATTTTGTGTCTTTTTTTAGTAATTTTGTGTTTTTTCCCTGGTGGAGCTAATAATACTGTAGCTGTAACGTGCAAATTGTATGAATATTTGAACAGTGTTGACCGTAGCATCATAAATACTGCTGGAGTGATGTTTCTGTGCTGTGAACAGTTTATTGAGGCTGACAGAAGGCTCCTGGCCTCTCTTGTTCCCCTCCAGAACTTCTTCTGACGTTCTCATTTACATGTTGGAGCGTTCAGAGCTGCTAGCTCGTTAGCATGTAGCGGCTGCCTGCCATCTGTCTGATTTGCATGCTGGGTGTGCACATACTTCATGCGGTTTTATGAAAGCACACAAAGTTGCTTTCACACTTCAGTATTTATGCATGCTTTGCTGATTCTGGAAGTGGTTTGAATATCTGGATCTTCACAGCATTGAGAGCCTTTTTCTGTTGTTACTGACGGCAAAATCTATTGTTGCTGATCAATCTGCTGTTGACATGAAAGGAGACGTATTTACTACTTTAACTCTATGAATCCTTTCCATCCTGCCTGTATTCACCACTAAAAACATGTTTAAATGCCATGTTGGTATATTTTTTCACCTATATGACCTGATAATAATAATAATAATTTATTTTTTTATTCTGACTTACTGGATCAACATTTAGAACCAAAAAGAAACAAAGAAAAACCAACATAAATGTGATCTTGTGATTGTGTGTGATCCTGTCATCAACTCTGGTTTTTATTCTAGTGGGACTCCATTTGATTTGGCTCTGGTGTGTTTAGTCCAACGATTTTGGTCATTTTGTGTCTTTTTGTATCTTTTTGTGTCTATATTGTGTCTTTTTGTGTCTTTTTGTATCTTTTTGTGTCTATATTGTGTCTTTTTTGGTCATTTTGTGTCTTTTTGTGTCTTTTTTGTGGGGGGTTTTTGTCATTTTGTCTCCTCATTTCTTTCTTTTTTAGTCATTTTGTGTCTTTTTCTAGTCATTTTGTGTCCTTTTTGTGTCTTTTTTTCCGTGTTTTATTTTATTTTTATTTTTTCTGCACATTTTGCATATAATTTGCACTGCACATTCTTCACTTCATTTGCACTAAATTGTATATAGTATATTGTTAAATGTCTTTTTCTATTGGATTGTTTATTTTTTATCTTTATCTAAAAAGGGAAATAATTTTGTATGCAATATTTGTGGTCGGCTGTTACAAAGAAATTTCAACGCTGTGGGATTAATAAAGTCTAATCTAATCTAATCAAATCTAATTTAATCTAACCTTTTTTTGGTCATTTTGTGTCTTTTTTTGTCCTTTAGTCCAACATAAAATGTGATTTTGAATCTTTTTTTTAACTTTCAAAACACTATCATGCTCAATAAAGAATCAATAAAGAATCAATAAAGAACATTTTTGTATTTTTTTTTGTCTCTTTCGCTTGCTAGAAGAAAGAAAAGAGTACAAAATCCACTGTTCAGGTATGTTTTTACTTTATAGTTTATTACAGGAGTACATTTAACAATCACGGTAACAAAAAACGAAAGGAAGAAAGTAGAACAAGACATTCATATTTAAACTAAATGAACATTTTTTTCCTGTAAAAAGAAATACAAATATTATGTACAGAACGACATGAGACAGGTTCAGAGAAATCCAACAGGTGAGAGGAAGGGGAAGTGTAGTCGCATGGCACTTAAAAAATAGACATACCTCGCAAGTGCTTTCTGTTTTCCATAATTAATATCAAATAAAATGCAGTGATAATAAGTCTGAATAACAAAAACAAAAAAAATAATAATTATTACAGTAATCAAATCAACAATATTAACATTTTAAACACTGTTTACAATATAACTGAAATACATAACATTCTAAATACATCCAATATTTACCAAAGACCTTCTCATTTAGGCTAAAAACTCTAAATCTGTAATAGAATAAAAAATAGCATTTCAAATATCTTATAACAACAATATTAATCGTACAATAACATTAATATTAGGTTATTAGTAGACGTAAATAGCTGATTTTCCCCATGGCTTGCTAAAGAAAAGGAATATTGTACAAATTCATATACACTATAATAATAATCTATTAATGCTCTTTTTGCTTTTTCACAAAATGCAAATATTTTAATCAGCTATATATATACACACACACACGTATATATATATGTATATATATAGTGACGGGGAAAGAAATCTCACTCGATACAAACTATTGCAATCTAGAACTCTCAATTTAGAAAATGTACACAAGAAAAGCAGCAAAAAAATCTATTTTTTATATTTTTTATATCATGAAGAAATCAGTGGTGTGGTTGGTAGAAAGGGTGAACAATGTCTAGCGAAGGCAGAATCCATCTGGAATGCTATTGGACGACAGGACGGTCCAATAGGAAAAGCCCTCTGAGACCCTGAAACCTCATTGGACCTTTTTCTCTCTCGAGCTTCCGTTCGGAAAACTCGGAACGCCGCACGGGGACTCTAGAAAGTCCAAGAGTTCGGATAAAGAAGTCCCGGAGTCCCTTGGGTGGAAGCTTTTTCCATATATGGGCAAAAGGAAACAAAGCCTCCAATCAATCAATCATGGAAGACACAAAGCTCCGAGAGTTCTGATTGTGCAATCACCTCAAACAATAAAATCTCTTATAGCCTCTAAAGTTGCTTAAACCATGGAATTTATTTTGTTATTTTGCATTCTTAGCGTTGATTCGAGGAGCAGCAAGACGAAATGTCACCTTCTTCTCCGCACAACTCAAAAATGGCTGCCCCAAGGAGAGAAAAAAAAAAAAAAGACACAAATAAACAAACAGAATGACAAAGCAAAACACTCAAGCAGCATGTATGTAGGTCTTCTCCACCTCCGCCATCTTTCCTCCTCCTCCTTTTTCCAGCTCCGGGAAGTCTTCACCAGAGTGAGTTCTTAATCTTTATCTTCGTTGCGGGATTATAAAGTCACCGTCCGAGAGAGTATACAATCTCAATGCAACTTAAAAGTGTAGTTTATGTATCAAAGCACAGGTTCAGAGAGTTTACAAAGCAGACCTGGACCCCATTACTTATTGATTCAGTTACTTTTATCCAATTTGCACCAACAGAAGTCCCAAAAAGTTTCATTTAACGACAGCAAAAGTTATTTATTTATGCTTATTTAAATGCACCAACAAAATTGTTCCTTGGGGGGGGGGTAAGTAATACCTCAAGTGGGAGCAAGCATGATTGGAAACTAGAGGTAGACCGATTTGCGTTTTTTACTTGTATCGGCATCGGCCGATAGGTGCGTGCGTTCGCCGATCAATTAGAGCAAATCAGACCGTCTGCAGTGGCTCCCGGTGGCTGTTTTCCCTACATTTTTATTTTCATACATCATTGGCGTCGGCCCATTGGAATTTGAATTCAATTGTAAAAATATTTCTCTCCTGGCCTGCCCTGCTTATCCTGCTGCCCCCGCGACCCGGCCCCGGATAAGCGGACGAGAATGGATGGATTAAAAAGTAAATTAAAATGTGCACCAGAGCTTTTGTAAAACATATGAAAGTCTACAGCCCGGCACCTTAACCTCTAAATTTTGTCAACTTCAAGTCTAGTTTTGAGTTTTTCTAGCTCGGCGAGGTCATGATTCCAAATCTCCTGAGATATATTTCTTACGAAATCATATTAATAAATGCTCATTATGACCTATTAGTAATGTTGGTAGGCTAATTTCGGCGTTTCAGCAAGTGAGACCCGCCTCATTCTGGGTGTTGTCCGGGTATTGCCCGGTAGTGGAAGCAGCCCTATTGTTTGCTATCCAACTTGTTTGTTTCGTTCTTTTGTTTAAATTGACACTTGTGTAACATTTGTGATCATTGTGTCTTTTTTATCATGTAAATGGAGGGAGAAAAGGCAATATCGGCTTCAAGAATCGGCCCAAAAAAATCGGCAGCAAATAATCAGTATCAGCATCGGCCTTAAAAAACCCGTATCGGTCGACCACCATTGGAAACCCCTGATATCTGTTGGTTTAGTCTCAACTCAAGGCAAAGTAATTGACGGACTTTCAACAAGTAATCGGTTCCAGCTCTGAAACTACAACAGTGAGTAAGTGACATTATTTATGTGCAGTCAGTCAGAGTTAAATATCAAAAAGCAAAAAAAGGCTTACTCGCTAATCACCGCAATGTCTACTCTGCACCTGAGTTCACACATCACCAAGATTACTGGGACATGTACTGTATATATACTATATGGGCAACATTTGGAGTCAATGGAAATGGGCAATAAGTACTTTAATGGAAGGTTTTTACTCGAGACAAAGAAAATAAAACAATTGTTTTTTTTATGTCCTTTTTTATAGTTAACTTAGCCATGTTGAAGCTTATTTTACTGTTTGTTGCATGAATGGAATATGCATTAATAGAAGTTTAGAGGCAGCTTTGTGAAGAAGAAAAAAAACAGCAGGAAACGAGGTCTTAAGAAAGTGAACAAATTGCCCATTTACATCCATTCAAAATGTCATGTGTTCCACCCATTGAAATATGCAGCCAGAATATATTTTCTTGCGTTTTCTGCGTCCCCCCATGTCTTAGCCCTTTCCTTCACTGCCTGAAATTGCAAATTTAGGCCGTTCAAACACTATTTACTGCATCATGATACAGTTGGCTCAGAGAAACGATGCAGAGCCAACCTGAAGCGCTCGGCAACACAGTGTACCTGCGCCGCAACCTGCCACATCCAATGTGCAATGATTCTTTTGACTGCATCTGTAAGCTAGTAAACAATATGAATCTTAATGGAAAACACAATGTCACCACTGATGTATGTCATCTTTTTCTAATCAGCGAGTTGAATCTGAAGACGCCTGGGTCAAAATCTAGAACTATCGGTCTACATATATGGATATATGCTTTACCCTGCTAGACAACTGAAATGGTTCACTGCATTTGATTAAGCGTAAGCAAAAAAATGCTAAAATATCATATTCTTTCATCCTATACCCTGTTTCATCCATCTCGCCTTCCTTCTGCAGCCCTCTTTACTTTCACTTTTCTAAATTTCAACACTTCATTTCACCAAAAGTACCACCATACTTCTCTTTCTCCCATTGTGCACTACTACCCACCTTCTCTTTCAAATTATATTACATAGCTTTTTTTTTTATACATACATTTTGTTTGTATATTTCTTTAAAAAAAAAATACACAGAATAGAGCATAATTAAGAACTTTTTGGCAGCTTCTTTCTTTCTCAGAGGAAAGTCCGGATCATCATGAGTTGTAACAAGAGACGAAGACTTCTGCTTTTTCTTCTTTTAGTCTGAAAAGAAACCTCCAACTTGGCAGAGCAAAGGTGGAGAAGAAAAAATAACTCTGAAATTCTTTCTTTTCCTTCCTTCCATCTTCTGGCTAAAGACTTCTTCTTCGATCACTCACCCCTCACCCCCTTTACTCCCCAACTCTCTTTCTTCAAACAGTCGCTCCCAGGAGCTCTTCCGTCTTGGCCATGATCTCGTTCTGGTTGGAGTCCAAGCCGTAGAACTTCACTTTCAGCCCGTCGACGGGGTGGACCACGGGTACCGTGACCACGCGCGGGAACTGCCGGGTGGCTAGCTCGAAGCGGCTGGTGCTAGCCAGCTCGATGGCCAGGATGCGGAGGAAGAGGGTGGCCAGCTGCTTGCCCAGGCAGGACCGGACGCCGCCGCCGAACGGCAGGTAGTGGAAGCGTCCCTCCTTGTCCTCGCCGCGCTCCTGGCTGAAGCGGTCGGGGTCGAAGGCGTCCACGTCCTTAAAGACGGCCGAGGTGTCGTGAGTGTCCCGGATGCTGTACATCACACTCCAGCCCTTTGGGATCTGAACTCCCTGTAGACACACACAAAAAAAGGATTGTTGTTTATTTTCTGTTATTTTTAACCCTTTGACTTTTTAACTTTTTCCTTGCAAAGGAATTTTTGTTATACGACTCGTGCAGATTATTTCTACCTACGTTGATGATGTTCCGCTTTATTGCCAAAGATAGACATTCTTGGACCAAGCCAAGACTTTTATGCTTTAACCCTTTGATGCACAACATGTATCTAAAGTGGCCCCACAGAGTTTTTATGTTCTATATCTTTGCAATAAATTATTTTCATCATTCAGTATTCCAGGTTTTCCTCAATTAGTTTGTTTTTGATCATGATGCATGCTAATTTTATGTTTTCCTTTATTAATTTTTTGAATAAAATCCCTTTTTGTGACACTACTCTTCTAATGCACAACGGGTCAAAATGACCCATATCCATTTTTTAGCTAAGTAGCTTGCTAAGCTAACTACTAAGCTAACTTCTTGGCTAACTTCTTGGCTACGTATCACACTCCAGCCCTTTGGGATCTGAACTCCCTGGAGACAAAAAAAAAAAAAGGATTGTGGTATATTTTCTGATACTTTTAATCATAAGTCCTCTGCTTTACTAAAAGGCCTCAGTATGACCTCCTGATCATGTAGCAGTGGGTTTAAACCAGAAATAAAGTACTGTAGGATCTGGGATTTCTCAGATATATGAGGCGTTTGGGGGCAGAATGTAAACAGTACAAGTTGTATCCTTTTAAGGTTAAAAGTAGAGCTAGCAGCGTGCACATTCAGGGAAAACGTGCTCCATGTTGGAGGTATGAGATGTTACAATTGTGGTTTACAGAATTGTTTAAAAACGCCCTGAAACAGACAGAAAAGAGAGAGAACTCAGGGCTTTATTGGAGTTCGGGACACCTTTTTTCAGCAGTTTTAAGATTGACAAAGTGATTCTCCCCGCTGTGTAATTTGAGGTCTGATAATAAAGAAAACTAAAAGGAACTTCAACATTCTCTTTGATTAATTCCACTAAACAGGACAATCAAGACTATAAGTTTATTTCTTTGGAGTCATCAATTCTGAAGAACTAACTTGCCTTTAGGTTGTATGGGAGATGTTGTAATTAGTAAAAACATCTTGTTCGACTTGCTGGCGAAGCACGGCTGACTGTTAGGCAATATTAGGCACATTTTTGCTTCTCTTGTGTTCTTACCAACTATGAATCCGGGAATGTCAGAATTGTCTTTAAATGTGCCCATAAAACGTTGTGTTTTGTGGTACTTTCCTCATTTGTTCAGACTTGCAAAGGTCCTTTATATTCTTTGTAAGTTCTTCAAAGATGTTGGAAGACTGTGTTCTACTGCCAAACCATTTATTTTAAATTAGCTTTTTTTGGTGAGACCTTGACTTTCTGGGTAGTTTTTCTGTTTTTACAGGAAAACGTTCTTTCTTCTTGACAGAAATTGCAGTTGAAACCTGGCTTTAGGTGATTAAAAGTATTTAAATTTTGCCTAGACGTGAAGACGAATGCACCGTTTGGAAAGACTTCTTTACCATCAATTCATATAGGACAAGACACAAATATCAATCATTAACCCTCCGGGTCGGAGCCAATTTTGGCCGTTTCTGAATACTTTTGATTTTGCCCTTCATGTGCCACATAAAAATGTTTACTATACCCATATTTGGTATCCATTTTTTCTTCACCTATATGATCTGACAATTATTTTCTCACTTTAACCTACTTTATCAACATATTGAGGCCAAAAATCATGAAATCCGAGTTGAAAAATGATACTATTTACTACAATAAAAACCACAAATACGCTCAATGAACTGTTTTGGAACTTGATACAAAAAAGTCCCATGAAAACATGTATATTTATAGTCTTTTTTTTCCTTGTTAGTTGCAACTCTTCAAAACAAACTATGTGCAAAATTACACAGAGAGCTCCACCAACGCTCAAATATTACTGTACTATCAAAATAAAACTATCATATCTTTGGTTTTACATGATCTAGGAATGTCAAACAAAAACTGGGAGAAAGTTTCAAGTCTGTACTTTGGAGAGAAGTTGATAGCAGCGCTCCATGTGACCTCGTTTTTTTTTTTGTTAACCCTTAATAGGACACATTACATACTGCCAGAATGTGTAAAAAAACATACAGACCCGGGGGAGGGGGGTTTTATTTTGAGAAAGAAGTTTATGAGATTTAAAGTGGTGAATCTGGGAGAAAAAAGTTGTTTTTTTCCCACTTTAAATCTCTTAAATCTGCAACTTTTTTTCTTGTAGATTTGCCACTTTAATCTAGTAAATATGCAACATTTTTTTTCTCGAAATATTAGTTTGATATCCACTGAAGTTACCAAATATAGTTCTTCGCCCCATAAAGGGTTAAACGTCACATGATCTGATCAGGACACCACCATCATAGACCCCGAAGGGTTAAGTGGCTACAGTTTTATTTTGTCTACTCACGTCCAGTTCAAAGGTCTGCATGGCGGTGCGGTAGGCCCCTGAGACCGGCGTGAAGAGTCTCAGCACCTCCTTGATGACACAGTCCAGGTACTTGAGGCTGACGATGGTGTCCAGCCTCAGCTCCCCCGGCATCAGGCAGCCGTTGTGGAGGAGGCCCCGGGCCCTCAGCTCCTCCCTGAGGCGCTCCAGCACCGTCGGGTGGCGGAGGAGCTGCATGATGAGCGAGGTGCTGGCGCTGGCCGTGGTGGCGAAGGAGGCGAAGATCAGCTCGATGGTCGACTCCTGAGGGAGGACAAGAAAGACACGTGGTCAAAAGACGAGTCATACGTTGGGAGCAGTTCTGGGTGATTCTCAGGTCTTTTTGTGTCTTTTTTCTTTGTCATTTTGTGTCTTTTTTTGTGTCTTTTTTGGTCATTTTGTGTCTGTTGTGTCTTTTTTAGTTATTTTGTGTCTTTTTTCTTTGTCATTTTGTGTCTTTTTTGTGAATTTTTTGTGATTTTTTTGGTCATTTTGTGTCTGTTGTTGCGTCTTTTTTAGTTATTTTGTGTCTTTTTTTTGGTCATTTTATGTCTCTTTTTTGTCATTTTGTCTTTTTTGGTAATTTGTGTCTTTTTTGTGAATTTTCTCGTCATTTTGTGTCTGTTGTTGTGTCTTTTTTAATTATTTTGTGTCTTTTTCTTTGTCATTTTGTCTCTTTTTTGGTCATTTGTGTCTTTTTTTGTGAATTTTTTGGTCATTTTGTGTCTGTTGTGTCTTTTTTAGTTATTTTGTGTCTTTTTTCTTTGTCATTTTGTGTCTTTTTTGTGAATTTTTTGTGATTTTTTTGGTCCTTTTGTGTCTGTTGTTGCGTCTTTTTTAGTTATTTTGTGTCTTTTTAAATTATTTTGTGTCTTTTTCTTTGTCATTTTGTCTCTTTTTTGGTCATTTGTGTCTTTTTTTGTGAATTTTTTGGTCATTTTGTGTCTGTTGTATCTTTTTTAGTTATTTTCTGTCTTTTTCTTTGTCATTTTGTTCATTTGTGTCTTTTTGTGTCTTCTTTGTGTCTTTTTTGTGTTTTTTTGTGTCTTTTTTGTGATTTTTTGGTCATTTTGTGTCTTTTGTTGTGTCTTTTTTAGTTATTTTGTGTTTTGATTTAGTCATTTTGTGTTTTTTTGTGTCTTTTTTTGGTCTGCTTTGTTTTCTACTCTGGATGTGATGAAGAAGCCATGCTTTGGCGCTTTTGGAGACTCCAGAGAGTTAAAACAAAGTTTGACTTTAAACAGCCTCTCAACAGTCTCCATTCCTGTCACAGTTACTCTTCACCAGCCGGTCAGAGTTTGGAAAAGCCGGAAAAGTGGCTGATATGGAAAGTAAAGCGTAACTTCAGCATGAGCACAAACTAAGACTGAGTGCAGAATTGTAAGAGGGCGTTTGAGTTGATTTGTCTTTACTTTGTGGCCACGCCAACTGGTGTCTGCCTCAGCTCCTGATGGGCTAAGTGCTTGTCAGTTGAATAAAGGGTCCGGAGAGTGGAAATATAGATGGTGGTGGTATTATGTGGGTGTTCAGTAGCCAAATGCACAACCAGAGCCACGATTACTCTTCCTGAGGTGGTAGCAATACAAAAAGCACTATTTACGACAGAAGAAAACTGACTTTTTTTCTCACCCAGCATGTTGTAGAGTTGTCCGTGCCCCCTTTTTTTTTTTTTTTTCCAATGTGAAATCTTTTTATGTCCATGCATATGAAGCCAAATCGTGAGTAAACTCAACCTGGGACCTCAACCTTGCTTTTTGGGCTCGACTCCACCACCCCACACCTCAAGCTTGCCGTTTGTTTTGTATCGACACGGGGGCCAAAAAAAAGCCATTACATAATAAAGGTATGTTGTTTTTAATTCCTGAAAAGTAGCGTACTTTTGGAAATATGAAGTTCATATCCAATAACAACATTTAGCGCGCCGTGCAGGGCCCATTATTAAGGTAGTGGAATAAATAACAGAGAGGCTGGGCAGCACGACTCTCATTATAAACCTCTCATCTGCCATCATGTGTGTCAAAGCGCCATACATGTGTGTGTGTGTTATATATGCATGCGTCAGAAAACGGCAGGAGAGTGCTAGGGGCCGGGCCTCTGCTACAGGGGCTCCCCAGTTCACTCTGAGTGTGTATTTATATACTGTATGTGTGTGTGAGTGTGTGCGTACAGGAGGCCTCTTTCAGACCCCTAGCAGGGGGAGTGTTGACTTATTTTTGGCCCTGGACTTAACCCAGAAACCACAGAGAGCGCCAGAGAGAGAGGCAGAAAGAGTTGAGTTTCCACAGAATTCCTCAGAATTACTTTAATAGGTAAATAGAGGGTGTGCCTTTCCATGTGTGTGTGTTATATGCTGGTACTGTCTGCCTCTGGGCTTCAGCTTAGCATCCCCGCAGTCATATTTTTGCATAAAGATGTGTATCATAAGTCACATTGCTTATGATGCCAAGATGATTTGTTGGAGAAATTATGATAATTGTTGATGTGTGTGTGTTCAGTCGGCCTTTGGCAGCACTTTGCTAGGTAAACAGTGAGTAAACTGGCAACTGTACTGTATGTGTTCACCCTCTGGAGTCTCCAAAAGACACATGATGACAAAGAAAAAGAGACGAAATAACTAAAAAAGACACAACAGCAGACACGAAATGACCAAAAAAATCACAGAAAAATCACAAAAAAGACAAAATGACAAAAAAAGACACAAAATGACCAAAAAAATCACGAAAAAGACACAAAAAAGACACAAAAAAGACACAAATGACCAAAAGAGACACAAAATGACAAAGAAAAAGACACAACAACAGACACAAAATGACCAAAAAAATAAAAAAAAAATCACAAAAAAGACACAAATTACCAAAAAAGACACGAAAAGACGTGAAAAGGATTTAAAAATGGACAAAATAGTCCTATAAGCCTCCATAGAGTTTAAGTGAAAAAATAATTGTCAGAGAAAATACCAAATACCAAACATGAATATAGTAATTATTATGTGGTATATAAAGGTCAAAGAGGCTCAGAGCCAAGAGGGTTAACGTTCCCACGTGTTACTGAGTGTCCGGCTTCTCTCCAGCGGATGTTTGCACACCTTTCCCCCCTCGCTCAGGTGATGTTTGGGCCTGTTACCTTCAGCTCCTGCATAGTGAGTTCAGTGCCGTTCTCTTTGGCGCTCTCCATCAGGACGTCCAGCGCGTCGCTGTAATCCTTCCCCTGGGAACACAGCGGCTTCTCCCTGATGGCCTTCTCGATGCTTTTCTGCAGGGTGTCTCGTGCACGGATACCCTGCAAGACAAATAAAGGAATGTTGACACGAGATAAGGAGGACCTTTGATTTAACCCTACGGAGACGTCAGTTTTTTAATATTTTTCATTCTGCCACTTTACTAATGTTTACCATGCCATGTTGGTATCATTATTTTCAGCACGACCTCACCTATATGACCTGATAACTATTCTTTTTTACTTAAATTTACTAGATCAACATTTTGAACCCAAAAGAAACACAAAAAAAACATAAAATCGGATATCTGAAATGTTTTTTGTTTTTTTTTACCTTCAAAACAATCCTCAATGCTCAATTAAGAATTTTTAATGTTGCAAATGTGAACACAGGTTGCAAATATAACATATAAGAGATAAAATTAGGATAATATCTAGTTCTATATTTTTATACTAAATATGTTTGACATTATCTCCGGTTTTACTTATTATCATCAAACAAAAAATGGCATGGAGTTTCAAGGGAAGTTGACGGCATTGCTTCGTTTTTAAGTTATGACACCAGGAGGAAATGATGCTCCACTGCTTTTGTGGACTCCAGAGAGTAAAACAAATTTATCTTGTGGCACTCAGACATTTTCAAATCAGTTCATGTTCCTCTTGTGATGCAATACTCAAAATAAAGCTTGAGCTATAGACAGTGATGTAAAATAATTGGCTGAAAACACAAGTAAGGTGCTTGTTATGTGCCATAAGTAGGTAAAACACAATCTATAACTTAAAGGGAATGGTTTCATCTTTAGCACACAAGCAAAGAGAAATCTCCAGAACAGATATATGTATTTATGAGTGCCCAAGATTCTGGTTTCCTGTGGTCTGTTTGCAATCCAAGTGGTATTGACCAATCATGTTTTATTTGGCTTTGGTTGCATGCTTGGCAAAAGAGGTGCAACACATTGGCCAAAATGCAGTTCTGGAACCTACTGGCTATTGTCTGATGACGATTTAAGCTTTTCATTAGCTTGATTAAAATGTATCTGCACTCATTTGAGAAAAAAAGAGCAGATTAGACTGTAAGCGATGACTGGCCCCTGAGAGAGGAAGCCTTGCCCAGAATATCTCTTATGCAGATATCCACTGGAAGCCCAGAAATAATGGCCCTTGACCCCAGAGTCTTAATCGTCAGGCATGCAGCCGATGCAGCTAAAAAGGGGTAAAAGATGTCGATGCATACCTTCCTGTAGCCGCTGAATGGCAGGTCTATAGGCAGGCTGAACAGGTTGTCGACAAAGTCCTGGAAGGTTGAGAAGAGATGCCTCATCTCCTCTTCTGACACCCTGAAGCCCAGCAGCACCCTCACCGCCATGGTGAACGACAACCTCTGGCTCTCCCTGTGGAAAGACAAACCAAAACACATCCAGTGATTCATCCTTCCCTACTTTACATTTGGATCCCTTCTTCATAAACCTTCTTGCACAAGAATTCCCAGCAACCTGAACTTTTTCCTTGCAAAGGAGCTTTTGTTATACGACTCGTACATGCAGATTATTTCTACCTACGCTGATGATGTTTCGCTTTATTGCCAAAGATAGACATTCTTGGACCAAGCCAAGACTTTTATGCTTTAACCCTTTGATGCCCAACATGGTCTAAAGTTACCCAGTGACAGAGTTTTTATCTTCTATATCTTTGCAATAAATTATTTTCATCATTCAGTATTCCAGGTTTTCCTCAATTCATTTGTTTTTGATCATCATACATCCTAATTGTATGTTTTCCTTTATTCATTTTTGAATAAAATCCCTTTTTGTGTCACTACTCTTCTATTGCACAACATGGGTCAAAAATGACCCATATCCATTGTTTTAGCTTAGTAGCTTGCTAAACTAACTACTTAGCTAACTTCTTGGCTACGTATTTAGCCAAGTAGCTTGCTAAGCTAACTACTTAGCTAACTTCTTGGCTACATATTTAGCCAAGTAGGTTGCTAAGCTAACTACTTAGCTAACTTCTTGGCTACGTATTTAGCCAAGTAGCTTGCTAAGCTAACTACTTAGCTAACTTCTTGTCTAAGTATGTTGTGTGTCAAAGGGTTAAGCAGTTCTTGAAGGAAAACTGCAATGTCTTTCATTTTTATTAGTATATTTCTGCAGTGATTGATGTTTCTATGATGGGCTTTTGATCTTACTTCCCATAATAGTGTTTCTACTTGTCAATGATCTCGCCGTCAATGATTCAACTCAGTATGCAAATTTTCCCATAGGTTGTGTTTCTGCTTGTAGCAGTGAGCCAAACCCCCAATCAATTTGAATTTTAGTCATTTTGTGTCTTTCTTTTAGTTATAAGACAGCGGTGATCCTAACCCCCAATTTCTGATTGGATATTTCTATTTTTTTGTGGATGTGTTTGTCCACCATACCTGTAGACGTTGATGGGCTCGGGGTTGGAGCTCCACACTCTGAGGCTCTCCTGGATGACCTGCTGGATCTTGGGGAGGTAGGACTCCAAGGCCTCGTGGCTGAACACTTTGGCAAACACCTGGGGAGACAAATGGCATAATAGTGTCATCAAAAATGTGCACGTACCATCTGTTCATGACACATTCTGTACAGGAGATAAAGATCAACAAGAATTTTTCATTAAAAGCTCATAAATCGTAAGACTTGGCACACAGACAGAACGAGACATTAGTTTGAACTAATACAAGTCCAAGACAAGACAAGGCAAAAGCTCTGATTCAGACTGAATACAGTAATCCTTCCATGGTACAGTATCAGGGAGTACAGAACCAACACAGGCAGAAGGTCTATATATATGACCTGATAATAATTGATTTTTTATTTTGACTTGCTGGATCAACATTTAGAACCAAAAAGAAACAAAGAAAAACCAGCATAAATGTGATCTTGTGATTGTGTGTGATCCTGTCATCAACTCTGGTTTTTATTCTAGTGGGACTCCATTTGATTTGGCTCTTGTGTGTTTAGCGTTAACAATTTTGGTCATTCTGTGTATTTTTTTGTCATTTTGTCTTTTTGGCCATTTTGTGTGTTATTTTGGTCATTTTGCGTCTTTTTTTAGTCATTTTGTGTTTTTGTGTCTTTTTTAGTCAATTTGTGTCTTTTTTAGTCCTTTAGTCCAACATAAAATGTGATTTTGAATCTTTTTTTTAACTTTCAAAACATTATCATGCTCAATAAAGAAATGTTGTAAATGTTGCAAATGTGAACAAAGGTGTCAAATCTAACATATAAGAGGGTTCCATCCAGTTATATCATTTTATACTAAACATATTATAATATATTTGAGACTGGAATGTCTTTAGAAACCCTGTGGTGAACCCTGAGTGATAAATCCTGACTGACGAGTATATTCTGCTGTAATATTTACATTTATGAACACTTTCACCACCCCAACGCGTTTCATCCCAGCTTCAACATTTTCATTGCAACACATAGTGTATTTTGGTAAGTGATATGTATTGTTTTTTAGCCAAGCTAGCGGTGAACATTGGTCTGTTGGTAGGTGTGTGTTACTACCACAGTGGTCCAGACTGAAATATCTCAGATTCTATCAGATGGATTGTCAGATGTTTGGCTCAGATATCCACTGTGGCTGGAGGATAAACCCTACTGACTCTGGTTAACCCCGGAGTTTTATCTCACGTCACTATCAGGTTCATATTGGGGGTTTAGTGAAATTTCTTGACAAGTATTGAATGGATTGTCATGATATTTGGTTCAGATATCCAGACTTTCTAAATGATTTGTGGGGGTTTTTGGACATTTTTTGTCTTTTTTGGTCATTTTGTGTCTATTTTTAGTCACTTTGTGTCTTTTTTAGTCATTTTGTGTCTTTTCTTGGTCATTTTGTGTCTTTTGGTGTGTTTTTTTTGTTATTTTTTGAATGGATTTTCAGGTTTCTATATACATTCTCGGACTTTTAATATATATATTCTCAGGTTCGGTTGAACATTCTCAGGTTTTGAATCCATATATATAATGTATATACAATATGGACTATTGTTCGTTCATTCTGAGGGCGACGGAGGAATGATGTTTGGAGGAATGATGAGAACGAGAGAGAGAGAGAGAGGGAAGAAGGCAACCGTCTCTTTGTTTCTTTTTGGTTCCAAATGTTGATCCAGTAAGTCAGAATAAAAAATCAATTATTATTATCAGGTCATATAGGTGAAAAAATATACCAACATGGTATTTAAACATGTTTTAAGTCGTGAATACAGGCAGGATGGAAGGAGTCAGACATGGAGGAAATAGAACAAAACTCCAGAGAGTTAAAGTGTGTAACTCAGAGCTAAAAGCTGGTCTGTTGGTGTTCATCAGTGAAAAGTTGCCGTTGGGCCCCGAGCAGTAGCGATAATAACCATTTAGACCAAACTGAGACTGTCTGAGGAGAAGCTCAGAAGGTTAAAGGTACACCAATGTTATTTATCCAAATAAAGCTAAGTGTTAGCGACTGATTCATATTCATATAAAAGCCTGATTCTAGTCTCTCTCCTCCAGTGTTCTCCTCTCTAAATCACTCCCCGAGACTGTTTTAGGGGCCGTTTCGGAGGTTAAATCAGAAGGAATGTTATTTGTCCAAACAACACTGACGACTGGTGACTGATTCATACTAAGAAATACTACGAGCAGCCAGGAAAGACTTAACTCTCCTCCTCCTCCTCCTCCTGCTCTCCTGCTCCTTCTGCCTGTCATCTAGTTCTGCTGACTGCAGGGGAAAACCTCCACAATGTATAAGTCTCTGTAAGGAGATGAATAAGGAACACACCATGGAAAGTCTTGTCTAGGTAGAAGTCAAGAAAGAGACGGAGGAGATTAATGGATAGAAAATGTTGACAGGAGAGAGAACGGAGGGGAATATTGGGACGTTTGGACAATGATCGACTGTACAAAGTCTCAAACGAGTTAAAGCCTCCGAAACATGGTCGTAGTAGGCAGGAACCATCAACTGTTGGAGATTTGTTGAGTATGTGTCACTCGATGATGGGTGATATATGAAAAGTCTCTGCCTGGACCCAGACTTTAGAGTCCGTCCAACCCAGTGAGTTGACCAATTGGTCTGGCGTCATGACATGAAACAGCAGTTTCTCATTTAAAGAACCAATTGATCCAATGAGCGCCAGTGGTGGACTAACTGTGAGACAAACAGCGCCACTGGCAGGACTGATGGTGCTGTCAAGCTGCTGCCAAGAGTTGTGAAGCTGTTTACATAGATGGCATATCTTCCCACATTGTGGTTTTATTCTCCTTTACCCTGTTCCGTTCTTACAACTGCAGCAAAACCAGCATGTTGGCACGGCAACACACCAGTGTCAAGAATGACGCCATGTCCAGGCGGACATGTTGGTCTCTAGCGAGAATAAATCAAACCCTGCTTCTGGAAACTGGTTAAAGTTGAGCTAATGTCAGACTGGAGAGGGAAACCAAATGTAACAAGTTCTGACAGAAGATATTACAGTTCATCCCGGGAGAAAATAATGTGAGAGTTCATGGGAATCCACTTAATACTTGATGTGATATGAAACTTAAAAACCCCAAACATCAACCTCATGGTTGCATCATGTAAAAGACAGAAGATCCCCAGAGTCAGAAGGATTGAGCCTCTAGAAAGTCTGGATATCTGAACCAAATATCATGGCTATCCATTCAATATGTGTCAAGAAATGTCACTAAAACCCCCCAACATGAACCTCATAGTGACACAAGATAAAACTCAGGGGTTAACCAGAGTCAGTAGGATTTATCCTCAAGGCACAGTGGATATCTGTGCCAAATATCATGACAATCCATTCAATACTCGTCCAGAAATATCACTAAAACCCAACAACATGAACCTTATGGTGACACAAGATAAAACTCAGGTGTTACCCAAGTTTAGCAGTATAAATCATCCAGAAAGTCTGGATATCTGAACCAAATATCATGACCATCCATTCCCTAAAATCCCCAAACATGAACCTCATGGTTGCATTATGTAAAACGAAGACGATCCCCAAAGTCGGAAGGATTAATCCTCTAGAAAGTCTGGATATCTGAACCAAATATCATGGCTATCCATTCAATATGTGTCAAGAAATGTCACTAAAACCCAACAACATGAACCTTATAGTGACACAAGATAAAAATCAGGGGTTAAAAAAGTTTAGTAGGATAAATCCTCTAGAATGTCTGGATATCTGAACCAAATATCATGGCAATCCATTAACAAAATAATTAAAATGACACAACAAAAGACACAAAATGACCAAAAAAAGACACAAAATTACAAAAAAAAGACACACAATGACAAGAAAAAGACACAAAATTACTACAAAAGACACAAAATAACTAAAAAAGCACAAAATGACCAAAAAAGACACAAATAATTTAGAAAGTCTGGATATCTGCACCAAATATCATGGCAATCCATTCAATACTTGTCAAGAAATTTCACTAAAACCCCCCAACATGAACCTCATATATATCTATATCTATATATCTATAAATATACATATATATATATATATATATATATATATATGTATATATATATATATATATATATATATGTATATATATAGATATAGATATATATAGTGTGTGTTAGTGCAGATCCCAGGTTGCTCTGAGACGTTGTCAGCCCTACATTTCCTCAGAGGAGTCGCTGGTCTCAGCTCAGTTTACATGACCTGCTGCCCACGCGACCCGACCGCAGGGAACCCACCAGGATCTGACCTGAGAACAGTGGGAGGAAACAAGCGGAGCTGCTGTTGTTTGTTTAGCGTTCCTTCAGATAGTTGCTGTCAGCGTGAGATTGATTCGTCCCTGCTGCTCCATGCTCTGAGCAGGTCAGCTGGACCAGGACTCTCAGTTTTACTGGGACCACTAATTGGATTTGGATGAAACTGGGAGGAATGATGCATCTGTAAACTGTCATCCAGAGTTTCCAAACGACACCGATAGTCCCGCAGGGCTTGCTGCGGCTGCACACTGCAGGATTTAGTTGCGTCTAACGGTGCGGTTACAGATTGTAACCAACTGAATACCTCCGCCCCTCCCGCTCCAAGAGGGGGGGGAGGACTACGGTGGCCTCGGAAACATGCAAAGGGGAAGCACTGCAAAAAAGGTCTAAAACCAGATAAAAACAGTAAATCTGAGGGAAATGATCTTGCTGCATGGACAGATAATTTACCTTGACAAGATTTCTTACATTCAGATTATTAAATCTAGAAATAAGCATGTTGAACACTTAAAATAAGAAATTAACTCTTAAAACCAGATGAATTAAAGCTGCCAGCAGTGATGAACTGGCCCGAGCAGAGTGACCTGATGATTATTTGGTTCTTACCAAGATAAAAAAAAAAAATGTGTGTCTATTTTTGGTGATTTTACATCTTTTTGTGTCTTTTTTGATCATTTTGTATCTTTTTTTGGTCATTTTGTGTCTTTTTACATCTTCTTTTGGTCACAAAATGACCAAAAAAGACGAAAAAAAATGTACAAAAGAGATAAATTGGAAGTTATTTCGGGAAATAGTGTTTTTGAGTCCTGTTGTCTGAAAATATGTCCAGAATTTGTGTGTTTTAGGCCTAATCTTGTCCTTTTTACCGAACGTTAACCATTTTTCAGTGTTTAAAACAATGTGATCTTTATTCACTTTGTTTTTTTCATTTTATGCTACTTTATATTTTCGCACAAAATTACTAAAAAAAGACACAAAATGAGCAAAAAAGACACAACATTATTAAAAAAAGACACAAAATTACCAAAAAAAGTAATTAAAGGGACCTTCCACACACAACATGGTAAAGTGCCATTCATATAAAACTCACATTAAACTTTCATATCAAGGTGAGGGCCACAAAATATCGTCACGGGGGCCACAATTGGCCCGCGGGCCGCCAGTTTGAGACCCATGTTATACATAACATAATAAGTTACAGGAGGCTTTTGCATCATAAGTAATTTTCAGTGTATTTTTGCAGATTCTGCTTGAACTCAGGAGCCTTAAAGGGCTAATTTGTTGGTTCCTCAGTGAATCATTGAGTCGAT